>NC_051067.1:75405679-75457021 GCF_004664715.2 Peromyscus leucopus
ACACTGGCTTGCTCTCCACACTGCAGAGCCCAGGGACCCAGGAGCTCCTCCATCCACAGGGTTGGGTGCCTTGGCATTCCCTGTCTGGTGGTACCAAAGGCCTGGAATGTCCCTGGAGGGTCGTTTGTCCGCAGTCAGGGATGGGAGCCCGGAAACGCTGGCTCTGGTGTCAGTGAAGGAACCGGCAGCAGCAAACGAAAAGATTGATTCCTATGAGAGAGGAGGCCAGATAACCTTCCCCCTGATTCTCCTTTGTTGTCTGGGCTGCTACCCTATTCTTCCCACACCATTTCCTCAAGCAAGGCTTCCCACGCAAATGACAGTAATTTGTGGCAAGTTGACCTAGAAACCAACTGTCATGTGAGGCTGAGACAGGAAGGTTATGTTTGAAGCTAACCTGGGCTATAGTGAGACCCACCAAAAAGAAAAAAGAAAGAAAGAAAAGCCACTTTGAGATGAAGTCTTTGTGTTTTTGAGACAGGGTCTCACGGAGCCCAGACTAATCTCAAACTGGCCAAGGATGATGACCTTGAACTCCTGGTCCTCCTGCTTCTGCCACACCTGGTTTACCCTGGTCATGTTTTAAACCAACATGGGTGTATGTCCCATCTCCAGCTCTTCTTAGCCCTGTAAATCACCTGTGACTCAGTTTCCTTAACTGTTAAATGAAGGTAATGAGGGTGAAGTAATCCAGTGGCAATCTGGATGATTGGCTTCAGGACCCCATAGACACTAATACCAGCAAACACCCAGGCCCTGTACAGAAAATGACGATTTTATCTGTACAGCCATTGCACCACCTCCCTGGGCTCTTCTGACTCACAGTAACTCAGTGCCTAAGGTAGCTGTGTATTGTCAGGAATGACAAGAAAAATGTCTGTAAACGTTAGGTATAGGTGTACTTGGGTTGTTTTTGGTTTTTTTTTTTTCTCTCTCTCTTTGGGGGCCCACCACCCAGCTGCCAGATAAATATATGGAGACTTATTCTTACTTATGAATGCCCGGCCTTAGCTTGGCTTGTTTCTAGCCAGCCTTTCTAATTTAAATTAACCTGTTTCTCTTCTACATTTTGCCTCTGGACTTTCTACCTTTCTTTGTTCTATATGTTGTTCTTCCCTTCTTACTCTTGGCTGGCTGTGTGGCTGAGTGGCTGGCCCCTGGCCCCTTCCTCTCCTTCTCCTTTTCCTGCTCCTCCCCCTTCTCTTCCCTAGATTTCTCTTCCTATTTGTTCTCTCTGCCTGACAGCCCCACCTACCCCTCTCTCCTGCCTGTCCCTTGGCTGTTCAGCTCTTTATTAGACCAATCAGGTGTTTTAGACGGGCAAAGTAACAAAGCTTGACAGAGTTAAACAAATGCAACATGAAAGAATGCAACACATCTTAAACTAATATTCCACGACATATAGATGCATTTTTGTCTAAGTGTTTCAGGTCTGTGTTGGGTTTAATCCATGGGGGCAGAACTCGTGTCTGTGGGGAGCGGACCACCTGCCCACAGGGCTGTTGAGGATTCGATAAGACAACCGAGCTGAGATGCTCAGAGCAGCATCTGACAGTCAGCAGGCCTGTACTTATTTACCAGGCGCCTGCTCTGTGCCATGCACCACAGTATGCACTGAGAATGTGGCAAATCCCTGCTGCTGGCTAGTGAGAGACAAGGCCCCCACCAAGAGCTAGGAAGGAAAACAAGACCAGCAGGGTGGCACACGCTTGTCATCTCAGCACTGGTCGGTGAAGCCGGGGGATCAGGAGTGCGAGGCCAGCCTGGGCTACACAGTGAGACCGTCTCACACACAGACGTAGCGGGGAGAAAAGGCAAGGTGGCTGGTGGGGAGCATCTGGGGTCAGGTGGACAGCTAAGGTCGCCCTGACAGGAAACGAAACGCAGCTCTGGGGATGCCGAATGGGAGAGAGGTCAGAGAAGGGGCAGGAGTGAGTGCAGAGGCCCTGGAGCAGAAAGAGAAAAAACTGGTGTCCCTGGAGAAGAGGGAGGGAGGGACGGGGAGGGGCAGGCCAGATGGAGCAGGGCCGGCAGACTGAGGGGAGCTGATGCTGCTGTGGTAATCCAGATGTAGCTATAACAAAGTACCTGAGGCAGACAACGTCGTGAAGAGGCGAACATGAACAGTTTCTGAATGTCTGTTGCTTTCTTCTTGCTGGGATAAAGCGATTTAAGGGAGAATGGGTTTATTTTGGCTCACATCTCCAGAGCGACAGAGTCTGTCATGGTGGGTAGACATGGCAGCAGGAAGGGGAGGCACAGGGCAGGAGCAGGAGGCTGGCTGGGTACGTGACATTCACACTCAGCAAGCAAGCAGAACCAGAACAAGATGTGGGGCTTGGCTGTAGGCCTAAAGACCCACCCCCCAGTGACTCACTTCCTCCATGGCAACCTTCCCAAATACTACCACCATCTGGGGACCAAGGGTTCAAATGTTTCCCATCTGACCACAGAACTAAGGTTCGAGGTCATGGCTCCAAAGGGACTCAGCCTGGTGACGACTCTAGATCTGTGGTGGACATGGTGGAGTTGGGACAGGCTTGCCCTGACATTTGGCTTGTGCAAAGAGCTCAGATGTCCCATGAGAGCCTTCTTAACTCCTTCCAAGGGCTCACATCATATAACTTGAAGACCTGCCTCTTAAAGTCCTGCCTCCCCAAAGCACTGTCCCACAGTGTGGAGCCCAGCTATGCCTAAATCACATCCAAACTACTTCTGCTGCCAATTGTGCCTGTGCCAGGTAAAGCCAGGATGCAGGAAGCTGCCAAACACCTGGGTCAGCCTGGTCGGACTGTACCGTTAGCCAGGGGCGGTGGGTGTGGCCAGGGGTCCTTTCTTCACAGTCCTTGAGGGTCAACACCCTGGAAAATGCTTCAGGCAGGACCTTAACTCTATTCTTCTCCTCAGAAGAGGTGATCCTCGCGGAGGACGAGACAGACGTGGAGCAGAGGCATCCTTTTGATGGTAACTGCTCTGAGCCCAGCATGAAGGCGGATCCCAGGGGAGTGGGGTTGGCTGGAGCTGGGCGCAGGCGACTGGTTCTAGAAGGTATATAGGCCAGGCCAGGAAGATAGGAGACTGGGCTGTGCAAGGAGGTTTGAGTGGTTGAGGAATGGGCCTCTGGGAGGAATTTCAGAACCTGGAGGCGGGGTGGGGGTGAGGGTGGACAGGGGGTGGTGGTGGCAGGTTCCATTCCTGACTTCTCCTTTCCCCCTTTAACTGTGCCCAGCATTGTTTTCTGTTCCATAAAGTGGACATAATAGGGCTGGTGAGATGGCTCAGTGGATGAAGGCATCTGAATCCAAGCTTTAGTGGCCTGAGTTCCATCCCCAGAAACACACACACACACACACACACACACTCCTAATAATGGGAGGAAGAGTTCCATCTCCTGGCTGGAGGTGCAGACTGGTGACAGGGACTTGCATATAGTCCTGGTTTCACCCTCAGCACTGCCACGACAGCCGAGAGAGAGAGAGAGAGAGAGAGAGAGAGAGAGAGAGAGAGAGAGAGAGAGAGAGAGAGAGAGAGAGAGAGAATAGATGAGTGTCCACCCACTGTCCCTGGCGAATATGGTCCCACTCCAACCAGCCAGATCCCCGCAGCTCAGCTGCTTCCTAGGTTCCGGCCCTACCTGCCAGTGTGTGCAGTTCAGGGGAGGCAGTAGAGGGCAGATGTGGATCCGAGCAGTGTCACAGCTGTATGGAAATGTCCTGCTGTGGTGGGACGTCTGGAGAGATGGCTCTTGTGAAGAGCTCTTGCCACTCTCCCAGAGGACCCAGGTTCCTCTCCCAGCCCCCACATCAAGTGACTCAGGACACCTGTCTCTCCAACTTCAGAGGATCTGACCCCCCTTCTGGCCATCCTCGTGCACTTGGTTTCTTCTTAAATCTTTTCTTAAAAAATGGCTATTTTGTGTAGCAACAAAAACAATTAGGGAAAAAATTTTAAATAGCAAGATGACAAAAAGAAATCAAGAACCCTGGATCTTTTATTTAGGAGTAGAAAGCGATTCCCTTTGGGTGTTCTAAGTCTCTGTTAGAGCGTATATCCGCTGGCGAGCCTTGGCACCGGACAGTTGCCCCAGCCCCAGCCAGTCCAGCACATGTGTGCTAGGTTAAGGATGGACTAAACCTCCTGTCCCAGGACTTCTAGAAAGTGAATCCTGCTCTGAATTTAAAATAGACCAGAGCCAGCATGGTGATGTGCGCCTGTAATCTCAGCACTCCAGAGGCATAAGCAGGTGAATTCTGTGAGTTCCAGGGCAGCCAGGCTACGTAGTGAGACCCTATCTCATAAAAACAGATGGGGCTGGAGGGGTGGCTCGGCAGTTAAGAGCACTGGCTGCTCTTCCAGAGGACCTGGGTTCAATTTCCCAGCATCCACATAGTAGGTCATTATAAACCTGTAACTCCAGTCCTGAGGAATCTGACGCCTTCTTCTGGCCTCTGTGTGCACTGCACACGTGTGCTGCAAGACATACATGCAGACAAAGCCCCCGTGCACATACAATAGTAATGTTACTTCAATAGTAAAAACTGACCAGATTGACAACAGTGTTTCTGAGCCTGGACTTTGCATTAGAGCTGGACAGCACTGGACTCTTGTCTGGACCCCCTGCCTTCCCCAGTGGTGGCTCGCACATGAATACAGTGGGCATGCTGTGGACCAGTGGGCACGGCAGTACACTGTGTCTGCTGCCACCCTGGCATAAAAGGGTAATGCCGTCTTCTCTCGCCATGTTTCCCTTGTTGGAGCTCTGCGGAGAGCTACCCTGAAGAAAAGCAAGACGGACCTGCTCAACCCTGAGGAGGCCGAGGACCAGCTGGCTGACATTGCATCTGTGGGTGAGTGCCACCTCTGCACCCGTCACTGTCCGTCACCCAGGAATGGGAGGCTGAGCTCTAGAGCTGGGCGGCTGGGTGTGCCAGTGTCCTGGAGGTACATTATGATGAAAATAGCAACCCTACCCCTTCTGCTTTGGTTTTTTTGGTTTTGTTTATCATACCTGGCTGGGTCCTGTCTCCTAATATTGTAATGTCTCAACTAAATGAGCCCCATAAATCTCTTTACTGTAGGCATAAGTCCAGACTTGACTCATTTACATCCAGCTCCAGCAGGCTCCTAGTTACCTTGGCTAAGTCCATTACGGCTGGGTGTCCATACTCGGAAATACTCTGCATACCAGGGCGTGGTGATGCACGCCTTTGATGTCAGCACTCGGGAGGCAGAGGAGGCTGGATCTGTGAGTCAGAGGCCAGCCTGGGCTAGATACTGAGCTCCCTGCCAGCTGGACTACACAGTGAGACCCTGTTTCAAAAACAAACATAATGAAACAAAAACCTCTGCATCCAAACTGTTTCAGATTCTGGGCATTTCCAGATTTGGAAATATTTCATATATATATCGTGTCTTAGATGTGGGACCAAAGTCTAAACAGAACATTTATTTATTTCTCATACACAGACACTAAAGGTAACTTTAGACTCCTTTAAAAATGCTTTTGTATGATCAGGTGTGGTGGTGCATTCATTTAATCCCATGATATGGATCTCTGAGTTCCAGGATAACAAGAGTCACATGGTGTGACTTTCTAAAGTATAATAATAATAACAACAATTTTGTGGGCAGGCAAGATGGCTCAGCAGGTAAAGGTACTTGCCGCTAAGCCTGGTGACCTGCGTTAGATACCCAGCGGTGAAGAAAGAACCGACTCCCACACGTGGTCCTCAGACCTCCACCCTCACTGCACATTACACATAGACACACAGTAAAGGAATCACACTGTATTTTGAAACACAATTCTGTACAGGAAATAATGTAGATGTTTCCATTTCTATTTATTGTTTTGTTGTGTATGATGTGTTGGGGAGGTCCCACATGCTCCAGTGCTGTTCTGGAGGTCAGAGGGCAACTCTCTGGAGTCCCGAGTCTTCCCAGCGCTAACACGGACTTTTCCACACATGGTGTTGCATGTAAGGTTGCATTGGTATGTTCAGATTAGAATTAGGTCTGGGGTCACTGGTCGCTGAGTCGGGATGGGTGCTGAGTTCAGCACAAGACAGAGGCAGAATTCCCACCCATGTGAGAGTTGCCACCCAGTGAGAACACACAATAAAAGGAGATTTGGGGCTGGGTCAGCTCAGTCAGTGAAGTGCTCGCCTCAAAAGCACAAACACTTGGGTTCAACCCCAGAACCCACAGCAAACCTGGACGGAGCAGAGCACTTGTAACCCAGCGCTGGTGACAGGCTGGCCAGCCAGTCTAGCCACAGGACTGAGTCCAGGCCAGTGAGAGACTCGACCTCAAAGGAGGTGACAAGGTTCTTAAGGGTGCCACCTCAAGCTGTCCTCCAGCCTCCACACACATGACCACCCACACGGACACAAACATGAACATGCAAACACACACACACAAGCACACACATTAGAGAGATGGCTCAGAGGTTAAGAGCACTGGATGCTCTTCCAGAGGTCCTGAGTTCAATTCCCAGCAACCACATGGTGGCTCACAACCATCTGTAATGAGACCTGGTGCAGGCATACATGCAGCCATAACACAGTATACATAATAAAATTAAAAAGAAAGAACAGAAACAAAGGGAACTATAAGATAGATGGCCAGACAAAGGTGCTCGCTGCCAAGTGTGACCTGAGTGTGACCCTGTGTGGTAGGAAGGAACTCTGACCTTCACACGCACACTGTGGCACACGTGTGGCCTCTTCCAAACAGGAAGTTAATTAATAATGCAATTTTTAAAAATTTAAAACACATACTAGAGAAGAATTATATTCCAAAAGAATAATGGCGCTGTAGAGGTGAAGCCCAGGCTTGGCCCACTCTGACGCGGTAGAGCCTGGTCAAGGAAGGCTTCTCAGAGGAGATGACATTTGATGTGAGAGCTGAAGGCCTGTGTTGAAAAGGAGTCTTCAGCAGTACCACTGGCCGGGACGGTGGCCAGGCTCCACAGGCACTGGGGATGTTAGGGAGAGCATGGAGGGGTCTGTGCATACACACCCACATCACCATCTCTCCTCAGAACTCTCTGGTCCCTGAGGGTGGCTGCACCAGATGACACCGCCTCCTTGCCAGTTCCTCGGATGAGGAACCCTGCTGTGCACATTCACAGTTACTCGGCACACCCGATGGGCGTGCTCCTGGGCATAATTACAGGATCAAAGATATGAATGGCTTCCCAGCTCCCTACACCATTCTCCCCTTGAATAACAGGACGCTCATTCATGAACTTGTCCAAGACACAGATTCTCACTGTTCCCCATCCTGGCTGTTCACATCCCCTTTCCCAGTTAAGGAGTTTTGTCGTGCTGTTTTTAAAGCTTGTTTTCAATTTCCGGCCCAAACACACTTTGTTTGTAATGACTGTTACTTCTGCTTCCATTTGTGGGCACAGCTGGTCATGTCCTTTGAGAAGGTGTTGGTCGAAAATGTGTAGACTGAAGTTTCTCAGTCCCAGTCCTGCTCAGGCAACAGAACTTTTCTTGTGTCCCGAAGCCTCTTGGTCCCAAATAAACACAAAGAGGCTTACTATTAATTACAAACTCCCTGCTCTGCCCTTCCTCTTCCCAGCATTCTCCTAGTCTAGTTGCCCTGCCTATACTTCCTGCCTGGCTACTGGCCAGTCAGTGTTTTACTAAAACCAGAGATAAATCTTTACGGTGTACAAGAGTGTTATCCCACAGCACTAATGTCTGGTTTTGCTTCATGCATTCAGTCAGGTGGCCTTAAGGACTCCTTTCTTTGTTTCTTTCTTTGTTTCTTTCTCTCTCTCTCTCTCTCTCTCTCTCTCTCTCTCTCTCTCTCTCTCTTCTTTCCTTCTTGTTTTTTTTTACACACATGGTCTCACTGTGTAACCCTGACTGTCCTGGACCTCAGAAAGATCTAAATGCCTCTGCCTCTCAGGTTCTGGAATTTAAGGTATGAATCACCATGCCTGGTTCTATATTATTATTATTATTATTATTATTATTATTATTATTATTATTATTAAATTACATTTGTTAGGGAATAGAGAGCTAGTCAGAGAGTTAAGAGCACAGGCTGCTCTTGCAGAGGACCAGGGTTCAATTCCCAGCACCCACATGGCAGCTCACAATCCCCAGTAACTCCAGGGAAATCTGACGCCCTCTTCTGGTCTCCTCAGGTACTCAGTGCGCACTTACACAAAACACTCATACTCATGAAGTAAAAATCAGTCTGGCCAGCACGCCTTTAGTACCGCCCTGGGAGGCAGAGGTGGGAGGGGGCGTAGCTATGCGTTTGAGGCCATTCTGGTCTACCTAGAGTTTCAGGTCAGCCAAAGCTATAAAGTAAGACCTTGTCTCAAAAAAAAATTGTGTATGTGTGTACATGTGTAGGCATACATGTCACCATACATGTGTGGAAGCCAGAAGACAACTTGTGGAAGCAGGTCTGTCTTCCCATCATGTGGGTCCTGGAGATCAACCTCCAGTCATCAGGCCCGATGGGAAGCACCTTGACCTGCTGAGCCCTCTTTCAGGCCCCACTCTGCTGTGTTTGTCTTAATAAGCAAGCATCTTAGTTGATGCTGCTGTGTATGTGGGAGCCCAAGTTGAGACCTTGTGAATTAGAGAGGAGTCCACTCAGTGAATTTCAGGTCTTCATCCTGCGTTCTGACAGACATGAAAAAGTGATTCAACCCCATGCCGACAAGGATGAGGGGGAATGGCACTCTTGGATGCTCGTGGTGGGGCCGTAAATCTGTAATGTTCCTGGTTTACTTATGTCACTTGGCATTAATTAACTATAGATCAGTTCCTTGACCAGTTACTGTTCATGCACCTTTTATTTATTTGCTTGCTTTTGCGGGCTGAGGGCACAGCCCGATGAGTGCCTTGGGAGCCCAGCCTCCCGCTCAGCTCCATCCCTGGCCCCTTCGCCGACTGTCACTTCTTCAGAAGTGACTTGCTGTCTTGCGCAGGAGGCATGATCCCAGTGACTCTGGCAGGATGGCTTCTGTTCGAATAAATAAGAGCAAGGGCTGGAGCGGGGCTCACAGGGGGCGCTTGCTCAGAATGCACAAGGCACCACAAAACCAAACAAATTTAAAAGCCACTGAGGCTGGGAGATAGCTCAGGGTAAAGCCTTGCCTTGCAAGTGTGAGGACCTGAGTTTGAATCTCAGAACCCATGGGAAGCCGGAGTTAGTAGCCTGTGTCTGTAATTCTATAGTGAGGTAGGAGGCGGATGCACTCCCAGAAACTCAAAGGCCAGCTAGCTGGCAGTGAACAACAAAAAGACCCTGTTCAGTGAGCATGGTGGCACACACCTCCAATACCAGCACTGGAGAAGCAGAGGCAGATGGATTTCTGTGAGTTCAAGACCACACTGGTGTACTTAGTGAGTTCCAGGCCAGCCAGGGCTACATAGTGAGACCCTGTCTCAAATAAACGACAAACAAAAGTCCCTCAAACAAGGTGGAAGGTGAGGATGGACACTCACAGTTGTTCTTCATATATGTACCATGTATACATGTATGCTTCATACACACACACACAAAGTTTTTTTTTTAAGAAAAGCAAACGTCTTTCCACCTTCTAAATGGACTCCAAACACAATCTGTGGTCTGATATTCTGTGGCAGGTTCCATCCAGGCAGTAAACCTGCCCAGCCACAAAGGAGGGAAGTCCATGCTAACCCCTGGCTTCCTAGACTACCCAGAAGGCATAGCTGGTATCCCCCAACTCTAAGGAGGAAACTGCGGCTGTGGTTCTTCACTGGCCCGCTGTGCGGCCAACCAGCCGATGAGCGCCCCACAGCAGGCGGGCTTGCTCACCACAGAGAAGCTGGCTGTAGGGCCAGGAAGGGACCTGAGCGAGGCCCTAGGGTACGAAATGTCTGTTACAAAGCAAGTGCCTTCGAGAGCTCCGTTATAAGATGTGGTCAGACTGTGTGGAGCGGTGTATTTTTAAATGGCTGGAGGGCCGGGAAGATGCTCAGTGGCTAACGTCCTGGCTGGAATAGCAAGCCCAAAGGCCTGAGTTTGATCCTCCAAGATCCATGCACAAAGAGTTGGGTGTGCTGGTACATGCTAATAATCGCTGCCTACAGAAGGTGGAGACAGGTGGATCCCTGACTTGTTGGCTAGCCAGTCTAATCTAGTAGACAAGTTCCAAACCTTATCTCAAAAAAAAAAAGTGAATGGTACCATAAGACCTCTGGCCTCCACATGCACACAGACATGTAGGTATGCATACATGTACGGGCACCCACACGAACACATGTACACGCAGTCGTGTGCACGCATGTGCGCACAGATCTGAGAGACTTGTACATGCTCTTGTGAAAGAAAGTATGAGTGTATTGACTTTCTGTGAGTGTGTGCCCACAGTAGCTGAGGTAATCAAGTTGTGAGGAGCAGAGGTTGATTTGGGCACATAGTTGCCGGGTTTCAGTCCACGTCACTCACTGCTGTTCCTTTGCGAGGAGAAGCACTCGCTGCTCTCATTATAGCAACAGGGAGCAGAGAGAGAAAGGTGGCCAAACTCAGGGCAAGAACTCAAGGCAGGAACTGGTGCGTGAGCCGTGGCAGAATGCTGCTTACTGGCTTGAGCCTCTGGCTTGCTCAGCCTGCTTTCTTATCCACCCTAAGACCACCCGCTCAGTGGAGGCACCACCCACTGTGGGCCGGGCCCCTCCCTCCCACACCAGTCTCTTAAGAATATGTTCCCACGGACTTGCCTGCAGGCCGATCTTACGGAAGTATTGTCTCAGTTAAGAGTCCCTCTACCCAGATAGGCCAAGGTTTCTGTCTAGGCCCCATCTCATGAAGTGCCCACCACCTCCCATACGCTAGAGTCCAGAGCATTTAAGATGCAGACCGTAACGGTGATACACACGGTGACTGGCTCAAGGGTGGACATGCTTCAGAACCACCTGCAGAGGCTGCAGATGGCACAGCCGAGCACGCTCGCTGCCCTTGTGAGACCGGGTCCATTCCCAGCACGCGCACAGGGCAGCTCACAACAGCCTGTAACTCGGGGGTCTCTGACACCCTCTGCTGGCCTGCGTGGATGGGCGCACACACACAAACTGTAGTAAATAATAATAAAAAAATCCAGTTATGCGACCCACCGTAATTGTCTTCAGTTTGTGTCTACTTGTACAAAACGTAATTATTTTTATAAAAATAATTAATTTTAAAAGGTGGGAGCCGTGACTCGGTGTTCACCTACTGTGTGTGCCTACTGTGTGCTAGGCCCAGAGTTCCATTCTTGGCACTGTCAAAAGAGTAAAGAAAATAGAGCATGAGAGGAAAGGGAAGCCTCTGCAGGGAGAGGTCTCCAGTCAGTTATTACATTTGGGGCCTGGAGAGATGCTCAATGGTGTAATGTACCCGAGTTCAGTCCCACGCCCACACAGGTAGCTCATGGCCACCAGTAACTCTAACCCTCTTCTGGCCTCATGAGCATCTGTATACACATGACACACACACACACACACACACACACACACACACACACACACACACACCACGTGAAAATAAATACTTAAAAACAATTATTACATTCCCTTTAGATTTTTTTTTTAAGTGTGGTGTATGTGGTGTGTGTATCATGTGTGCAGGTATGTGCACCCTGCCTGCATGTAGAGGCCAGAGGGGGATACCGGGTCCTGTCCCATCACTGACTTGTTCATGTCTGTGTGGAGGCCGGCGGTCAGCCTGAGGCGGCATCCTCAGGAACCCTGCCCCCTCCTTTGAGGTCAGGTCTCTCGCTGGCCTGGAGATGAGCGATTAGGCCAGACTGGCTGGCCTGCGAGTCTCCTGGCACCAGCGGCAGGTGCTCTGCTCTGCCTGGCTTTGATGTGGGCTCTGGGGTTGAACTCAGTAGCTCTTTGTGATTTTGGAACAAGCGCTTACCGACTGAGCCGTCCCTTCGTCCCAAATCGCTGTTTAAGGTGTGTTCTCCTTGAGTGGTAACTTTCACCTGGTGGGAAGTCTGCCTCTGTCTGGTCCCCAACTCTGTGCCTGACAAGAGCAGGGCCCATGAACAGTTAGTTCCCCAGTGACCCTCAACTGAGTGCTGCTAATCTGAGCATCTGTCATGCACCACGCTCCAAACAGCCACACCATGCTGCAGGTGGGAAGTCCGCGTTGATCCCTTGGGAACCAGCATCCTGTCACCCTCGTCCTGGAGGCCGTTGGAGCATTAGCTCCCACAGGGGACTTGCAGCGTAGAACTCTGCTCCATCGCGTCCTCTCACGTGACCGAGGGCATCCTGAGTCTCACTTTCTTCATACTTTCCCCTGGCAGGGTCTCCCTTCGCCAGAGCCAGCATTAAAAGTGCCAAGCTGGAGAACTCAACTTTTTTTCACAAAAAGGAGAGAAGGATGCGTTTCTACATCCGCCGCATGGTCAAAACTCAGGCCTTCTACTGGACCGTGCTCAGTCTGGTAGCCCTCAACACGCTGTGCGTCGCCATCGTCCACTACAACCAGCCCGAGTGGCTCTCGGACTTCCTCTGTGAGTGCTGCTCTCATCCACTCCTCCCTGCTGGCCTCTGCTCCTGCTCTGGCCCTTCCCCAGCCCGCCCTGCTGGGGCCCTCTCTGCACAGCTGCTACCACAGTGGAGCTGCACTAGACTGGTGCTAGGAGACCTGAGGCATCCGAGCAAAGACAAAAGGGTCCTGCCAGTTACCATCCTGCCCCTCTGCCGTCCTGTAGACAGTGACCGGTCTGCCCCTCTGCTGTCCTGTAGACAGTGACCACTCTGCCCCTCTGCCTTCCTAGAGACAGTGACCACTCTGCCCCTCTGCCTTCCTAGAGACAGTGACCACTGCTGCCCCTCTGCCGTCCTGTAGACAGTGACCACCGCCGCCCCTCTGCCGTCCTGTAGACAGTGACCGCTCTGTCCCTCTGCGGTCCTGTAGACAGTGACCACCGCCGCCCCTCTGCCGTCCTGTAGACAGTGACCACCGCCGCCCCTCTGCCGTCCTGTAGACAGTGACCGCTCTGCCCCTCTGCCGTCCTGTAGACAGTGACCGCTCTGCTCCTCTGCCGTCCTGTAGACAGTGACCGCTCTGTCCCTCTGCTCTCTCCCTCTTCTTTGAAGTGTTAGAATTTGCTCACAGAAGACAGGGGCTCTGCCACTGAGCCACGCCCACAGCCCCACACTGGGGGATTCTAGGCCCCTGCCTCCCACCCCATCTTTGTTCAATCTCCTCTCTTCCTATTCCTCTTGCCTCCCATCTGTCTGGGATGGGACCTTTATAACAAATGGGAACAGTTCCTCAGGGGATACCAGGACCCTCAAGGTTATGTCCTCTGAACTCTACCCATTTCAAGATTTGCCTAAACTGAGCATGGGCACTGGCAGGTGGGAGCCCCCAGGACTGGAAAGACTCTAAGGATAATCAGCAGAGAGAGTGTGAGGCTGACGGGTATGGGTGGCCTGGCTCTCCCCTGCAGGCCCCTTGAGAACTACTAAATCTTTTGTGCCTGCTGGCTGCCTCCTCCTGGAGCTATTAGCTTTCTGACCGTTTGCTGCCCTTGTTCAAAAGAAGCCTAGGGCAGCTATAAGGGATGGCCATGCCTCTGACCTAGAAAGGCCTCAATTCTAGTCCAGGGGAGTGTTTGCTTGAACCTTTGTGGTCCCCAGGCCTGCTGTCTGACCCCACAGGACACCCCAAGGGGACTGTCCTTTCTCTGTGCCTGACCTGCTTCCAAGTTGCATACTTGCATCTGGTCCCTCCGGAGCCCTGTAATGAGGGCTCTTCTCGTTACGACCTCTTCCTGCAGACTATTTTTACTCGCCTACTTTCCTCCACTAATCATCTTGCCGTCTGTCCTGGTTAAGGAGACAGGGGATTAGAACTTCCTGCCTGGAGGCTTTATTGTCTGTAGACATTTTTTAGTTAGCCCCATTTTCCAGTTAATGAAAAAAGAGACAGAAAGGTGAAGGAGCTTTTCCCAGGTCACACAGCTTGTAAGGGATGAAGCCAGGATTATGGATGCAGGCAGTTGTGTTCCTAAGTCTAAACTGTGTTTGGTGATGGAGTCCTACCCCCTAGGCAGATCCGACTTTCGTCCATTGATCAGAGGTCTTCAATCCTAAGGCATTCTGTAACAAAGAGTGAAGCAATGTGATTGTAAGGTGTAGCTCAGTTTCAGAGAAATCCAGACCAGAGCAAGTGAGCACCTTGGAATCGATGAAATGTGCGTCTGGTCTCAGGATCTCTCTGTACCTGGTAGAGGGTGGGTTCTCCTGGACCCTGCAATGCTCTGGTGTTGTGTGTTACTAGCTCCCATGTTCCCATGGTAACTAGGGAGCCAGCATCTCAGAGATGTCTGTCCTCACAGAGCTGGCCCTGCTGGGCCTCAGAGGGACCAGATGTCATAGGCAGATCTGCTTCCCTAGCTGCTCTGTCCCAGACACTCAGGGGTTTCTCCCCAAAACAAGAAGCTTCAGAGAATCCTACAAATCAAGGGAAGTTGTGGCAAGGAATGGCAAAGAGGGGTTTGGGGTAACCCGTTCAAAGCAGCTCTTCAAAGCAGGGCCTGGCTAGGGTTCAGTCAATCCACGCTGTAACAAAACAGCTGAGGCTGGTGAGTTAATATCCACAGACAATTCCTTTCTTGAATTCCTGGAGCATTCTACACATGTATGGCTATACCCGAATCACAGTCACCTACTAGATGTAATAAGCCACACAGGGATGCATCAGTCAACACAAAACTAGGCCCGTAGCAATGTCCTTCACTCAGCTCTCCTCATCAATCCAGGGTGAAACTGAGAAACCGAGGCCCGTGGGAAGGAATCCTCGTATAGCTATCATTGACCATGATACACAGAGTATCATCTCTACCTCCCTGCCTGCCTGGGAGACACAGGAGAAAACGCAGAGGCAGGAGGTTTTCCCCGTGGCCTAATCCACACCTCTTCCTCTTCCTTCCAGACTATGCAGAATTCATTTTCTTAGGACTCTTTATGTCCGAAATGTTTATAAAAATGTATGGGCTCGGGACGCGGCCTTACTTCCACTCTTCCTTCAACTGCTTTGACTGTGGGGTGAGTACTGCGAGTTCTCAGGCTCTTCCGGGTTGACTGTGGGGTGAGTACTGCGAGTCCTCGGGCTCTTCCGGGCTCTTCCTGACGGCAATGGCTGATACCTGGGGACTTCACATTAGAGCGGAGGGAGCCGGACGTGGGTCACGCCTTCAGTCCTAGACCTGGGTCTGAGACAGAACTGTGAGTCAGGGCTAGCCTGGGCTGCCTAGTGAGACTCTGAAACAAAGTAAAGGTGGAAGCAGAAGGAGGCCGACGTCACCTCTGGACGTGAGGTGAGTGGAGGAGGAGAGAGGCACCGAGGACACAGCTGCTGTCACCCGGCAGGGACAGTTCAGGCTGACTTGGGAGAGTTCCGGTGGAGAGCCAGCAGCTGTGCCGTGGCCATGGCAACGGTGGAACGCATTTCCGTCTTAAAAACTCAAGGCAGCTAGGGGGTGGCGCACACCTTCAATCCCAGCACTGGGGAGGCAGAGGCAGGCGGATCTCTGTGAGTTCGAGGCCAGCCTCGTCTACAGAGCAAGATCCAGGACAGGCACTAAAACTACAGAGAGAAACCCTGTCTCAAAAAAATAAAAAATAAAGGTTACAAATCACCTAATTCCATTTCTATGAAGAGGCCAAGGAGGCAGATCCAAAGATTGTCAGAGACCATCAGCACTGGGACTCTGGAGGGGAAGGGAGGGTGGGGCATCTCTGAGGCTGCAGGCTGACCTGGAGTTGTGCTGCAGACAGCATGGGCTTGTGGATGCCTCTGAGCTGTGCACCCAGAGGGCTGATTTTGTAGTGTGTGAGTTTCGTGTGTGTGTGTGTGTGTGTGTGTGTGTGTGTGTGTGTGTGTGTGTGTGTGTGAAACAGTGTTTCTCTCTGTAGCCCAGGCTGGCCTCCAACTCCCAGTGATCCTCCTGCCTCAGCCTCCCAAGTGCTGGGATAGCAAGCATCTAGGTAGATGTGAGCTTTTACTAAATAAAAACGTAAGAGGTGAAAGATGAGCTTTGGGCCCACCATCTGGTAGTCACTCTAACAGAATACCCAGGCGTGGTGGCACACGCCTTTAATCCCAGCACTTGGAGGCCGAGGTAGATGGATCTGAGTTGGAAGCCAGCCTGGTCTACAGAATGAGCTTCAAGACAGCCAGGGCTGTTAACACAGAGAAACCCTGTCTCAAAACCAAACCTGACAGAAACAACCTAAGGGAGGGGGGATTTTGACCCCAGTGACAGCCGACCTCCAGCCAGGCCCCACCTCGTAACAGCTTCACAGCCTTCCAGTAAGCCTAACCCGAGTCAGTGGAGACCTGCCTGATAGACAGATAGATGTTCCCTGCGGGGTGGACCTGGTTCAGGCCCTGCGAATGGGTGGGAGTCCTGAGGCCAGCCGTAACCTTGAGACTGGGGTCTCTGTTGTAGGTCATCATTGGGAGCATCTTTGAAGTCATCTGGGCCGTCATAAAACCTGGCACATCTTTTGGAATCAGCGTGTTACGAGCTCTCAGGTTATTGCGTATTTTCAAAGTCACAAAGTAAGTCTTGAGGTTTCTTAGCGCTCTGATGAGGGGATGAGGAGGGCACCCTGCCCAGCGTGCGTATTCCTGGTCTGATCCCCACCTTGGCTTCTGTCGGCAGGTACTGGGCATCTCTCAGAAACCTGGTTGTCTCTCTTCTCAACTCCATGAAGTCCATCATAAGTCTGTTGTTCCTCCTCTTCCTGTTCATCGTTGTCTTTGCCCTCTTGGGGATGCAGCTCTTTGGTGGCCAGTAAGTACTGCCTGATGTCTTAGACATCTCACCGGGACTCCTACTCAGCTTCCATGGCATGCCCACCACAACCCGGCCCCTTCAAGCTGACCTCCATCCTGTGACTTGCCCTCAGGACACGAATCTATCTAGGGCAGTGGGCTTCTGGGTACCAAATACAGTATCTTTCTGGGGAACAGAGAGACTCTAGATGTTACCATGGGAACCAGAAGCTGAACTGAGCCTTCAGAGCAGGAGGGCTAACATCCAATGTCCTTGCTGTCCACAGGTTTAATTTTGATGAGGGGACTCCTCCCACCAACTTCGACACTTTCCCAGCAGCAATAATGACTGTGTTTCAGGTATGAACTTCCTCAGCCCTGATGCAGGCCCCTAACACAGGACGAGGGCTGCCCAGGAGCATCCCTGAATTCCTTTATTTCTTCCCTTTTCCCGCTGTTTTGATATGCTTGTTTTTATTGTTGCTGGAGATGTAGCTCAATATTAGAGCATTTATTTAACACATATGAAGCCCTGCATTCCAGTCCAAGCACATGCACGCACGCACACATGCACACGCAGGAGAGAGGATAGCTTGTCACTTGTACATCCCAAGAGAGTATAGGATGCCCTACAGGACCACATAGGAAAGCATCAGGGCCAGTTGGGTACCAAAGAGCCTTGTTTGTGGTTCTCATGAGGAGCACATAAAGCGGAACATCTGCCCCCTGCTGTCGTGACTGGAGGAGGACTCTGACAGAGCTGTCAGGGTAAACTGTTCTATGTCAGAGCAATGGCCAAATTCTTCCCGATCTCTAGGAATTGGCTTCCCCTGGGCAAAACCCTCCCTCCCGAGTCTGCAGGGCTCCAGCTACTTCAGTATCAGAACACAGCCAGTAAAGCTGGCTGGGCATGATGCACGCTGGACTGTCAGCCCAGCACTTGAGGATTGTAGGCGTTGGTCATCTTCAGTGCATCATGAGCTTGGGGTCAGCCTGGGCTACATAAAACACTGTTGAAAAAAGAGAGGGCGGAGGGCGGGGGAGAAGGGTGGAAAGGAAGGAGAGCCCAGGGCAGTGGCACACACCTGTCATTACCGTACTTCAGAGGCTGAGACTGGAAGAGCTCCAGTTCAAAGCCAGGCTGTGAGACCCCGCCCAAAACAAACAGGGAAAGGCCTGATTAATACATCTACCTATCTTGGAAGCAAGGCTCTCCACATTTTCCGGGATTAAGGAGGCTTTTGTCCTCTTGGGGCACCTGCATTGAGGCTTGGGGACTGGCTGATCAGAGATTCCCTAGAGTTATTCAAATTCATTTTTTTTCTTTGGGAGAGAAAGGATATAGAAAATGTGGCCTCCACCCTTCCTTTTCTTAAAGAGGCTGCAGGGTGGACTTGAGAGAGGACAGCTATGAAGCAACATCCTGAGCCAGAGAATGGATGATTGGCAGGGCCAGGCTCCAAGGGGGATGCAGTTCCCAGGGACAGAGGGCATTGTTTTCAGACACTGCTGATGGTCGCACCTAGTTGGGTGGGCAAATGACATTGGCATCTGGTAGCAAGAGGCCAGGGATGTTTAGCAGGGGCAGGGCACAGGTTGGTCCTCCCAGAAGTTGACCTACCCCCCTGACCAACAATGTTCTAGGAACATTCTAGAATTTTTCCTATTTCCTTCATCCTCAGGAGACTATGGATAGAAGGAAGGAAACTGGAGTGTTTTTTTTTTTTTTCTTTCTTTCTTTCTTTTTAAGAGACACAGGGCTGGGTCTGGTGATGTGTTTGGGAAGCAGAAGAAGGTGGATCTCTGTCAGTTTGAGGCCAGCCTGGTCTATATAGTGAGATCTCCTGATTGGGGGGGGGAGTTCCATGGACCAATGAGACGCCTCAGTGGGCAAAGGTGTTTATTGCCAAGCCTGACGAATTGGGTTTGATCTCTGGGACTCACAGTGGAAGGAGAGAACTGACATGTTATCTTCTGGCCTGCACACTAGTACGTGTGTCAGTGTGCACACACGTGTACACACACTCTAAATAAATACACAAATGTCATTTAAGTTTGAAGACAGCCTAGGTCATATAGAGAGACTCTCAAGGAAGAAGAGAGAGAAGGAGGGAGGGAGGGAGGGAGGGACGGAGGGAGGAAGGGAGGGGGAGAAGGGAGGGAGGGAAGAGAGAAAAGAAAGAAGAAAAAATGAGCAGTTAATAGCATGTACTGCTCAGAGGGCCTGAGTTCAGTTCCCAGCACCCATGTTGGTGGTTCACAACCACCTGTAAGTCCAACTCCAAGGGATCTGACGCCCCCTTCTGGCCTCTGAGGACATCTGCACTCATGTTCAAACCCACATGCACACGCACACACACACACACACACACACACACACACACACACACACATAATTAAAAATAAAATGTCTTTTAAAAATAGAGAGGGGCCAGGCAGTGGTGGCGCACGCCTTTAATCCCAGCACTTGGGAGGCAGAGGCAGGCAGATCTCTGTGAGTTCGAGGCCAGCCTGGTCTACAGAGTGAGTTTCAGGAAAGGCGCAAAGCTACACAGAGAAACCCTGTCTCGAAAAACCAAAAAAATAATTAATTAATTAATCAATCAATTAATTAATTAAAATAAAAATCGAAACAAAAACAGAGAGAGAAAACTTTTTAAAGGCTATGGGATGATTATCTATCTGGGCGGGGACTGTGCCACAGCAGATGCTGGCGCCGTGTGCATGGCCCTGGGCTCAGCACCACAAACACAGCAGTACATAAGATGGCAGCACCACTTCCCCCGCCCTCTGCTCTGCGTGGGCGCTCCCCCACTGCCCCACTGCCCCCCTCTGCTCTGTGTGGCAGTTCCTCCACTTCCCCCCCCCTCTGCTCTGTGGCAGTTCCTCCACTCCCCCCCCCCACTGCCCTCTGCTCTGTGGCAGTTCCTCCACTTCCCTCCCCGGCCTCTAATCGGCTGGTCCATCCTCTAGGTCAACTTTTTCAGCCCCTCTGAGTGAGATTGTGGTGCGTCTGTCTTCCTGTGCTGAACTTTCATGAACTCACATCACACAATCTTTTAAAGCATTTGAGCCCTGCTCAGATGTCTTTCTGGAGCCAGGCATGGTAGCCCACAACTGTCATCCCAGCACTGGGGGGTGGAAGCAGGAGGGTCAGGTGTTCAAAGCCATCCTTAGTTATTTGGGGAATGTGAGGGCAGCTAGCTACAAAGCCCTGCCTTCAGACACACACACACACACACACACACACACACGCACGCACGCACGCACGCGCATGCACACACATGCACGCACGCACGCACGCGCACATGCCTGGTATCCCCTCCGCCTCCTCCATGCTCATCAGTGGGACTGCCACCTCCTGCTCCAGCTGTTCACTCCCAGTGTGTGACCTGACTGCACACTGTCACAGGAGCAGTCCTGGGTGAGTAAACACCTTAGCTCCCTGGCCTCACAAGGCTGAACCCCAGCTGTCCACAGTGGAATCTTGCTCCATAAATTACCCCTTTTTTGTGACAGGGTCTCATGTAGCCCAGGCTAGCCTTGTGCTAGCTATATAGCTAAGGCTGCCTTTGAACTCCTCATACATGCTAGGCAAGTGCCCTGTCATTGAACTACAACACCCCAGCCCGCCCGCCCGCCCCCGCCCGCCCACCCGCCTCCCTCCCCCCCCCCTCTCTCTCCTTCCCCCTCTCCCTCTCTTTCTTCTTATACTAGCAGGAACCCCACATCACATAGGCTCCACCCTCATGACCCCATGTCACCCTGGTTACTTCTCACAGGTCCAATAACCATGCCAAATGACAAGCTAGGTAAGGATTCTGCCACTGAGCTACATCCCCAGGACCCCTGCCATTTACAATTTGTTTGTTTGTTTGTTTGTTTGTTTGAGACAGCATCTTGCTAAATTGCCAAATACCAACTCCCTGGGAGCTGAGCTGATGCCCTGACCCCTTCAGCCCTGAGCAAACATTTTGTTACATCAGAGAAGACAGGATCACAGCAAGCCAAGAGACACCCAAGTCCCCCATTCCCCACAGCCGAGCTGAGAAGCCCGTTACAGGCACCGAGACGGGAGCTGACGTGGGGTCAATGAAGACCTAGGCTGGGGTTGGGCTGAGGATCGTGGCCTCAGCTGTGGCTCCAGTGAGCTGAGAGAGGTTGGCTGTGTGTTTGTCCCTGTCTTTCAGATCCTGACGGGCGAGGACTGGAATGAGGTCATGTATGATGGGATCAAGTCTCAGGGGGGCGTGCAGGGCGGCATGGTGTTCTCCATCTACTTCATCGTCCTCACCCTCTTCGGGAACTGTATCCTCTATGGAGACCGGGGACAGACTGGGTGTGGGTGGAGGAGGAGGGACCCAGATGCCCAGGCTCCGGGTGGTACTTCGTCGCTGCTTTCCCTGACTCGACACACAGACACCCTGCTGAATGTGTTCTTGGCCATCGCAGTGGACAATCTGGCCAATGCCCAGGAGCTCACCAAGGTGGAGGGCACAGTAACCACCTGCTCATGGCAGATCATGACAGCGGGGGGTTGGTGGGGTGTGGGGGCGGGGTCAGGGCTCTTGGGGGGGATGGGAGCACTGGGCGCCCCTTCTGGAGCCATGCCATCCCTGAACAAGCCAGTTTACAGCCCAGAAGGGGAAGGGGATGTCAGGGTGGCTCCTGAGGACAGATAGCCAGCTGCATGCAAGGGCCTGAGGAATACGGAGTTCCAGGGTAACGGGCACACGACCAACCAAAGGTGGGGGCGAGGACTGACTTGATAGAGCTGCAGGTAGAGCCAGACCTCTGGAAACCCAGCACCACAGCAAGGCTCAGATGCAGTGACCGGGAATATACTTCCCACTCCGCCCTCCCTCTGGCTTCCATATGGAGCCTACCAGGGGGCAGTTGATAGGAGGCCAAGAGACAGGATGCACACAGGTCAGGTGCCTGGGGGGACAGAGAATGGGTCTGAGGGCATATTTAACACCTGTGACCATGTGCTGAGGACCTGGCCAGGTGAAATGCCCTTGGGTGGCCTTCCAAGGGACAGCAGTAAAGAACTGTGGTGCTTTGGGTGCCAGGCACTACTCTAGTCTTCCTTTGAGGGCCAGAAAGGCAAAGTCCCTTGTCCAAGCTGTATGACAGCTACAGCACTGCATAAAGCATCATGCAGCGAGCATGGTGGCACATGTCTGTGAACACAGAGCTGATGCAGGAGGATTGCAAGTTTAAGACCAGGCTATAGTACATAGCAAGAGCCTGTCTTCCTTCCCAAAAAACAAGTATATATATTCCACAGGTGGGAAAACAGGTCAGGGAGGATAGATGCGTGTCCCATACACCAGGAACTGGGAGAGTAAAGACAGAGCCCTGCAAAGGGGAGAGGCGAGGACAGGGGGCAGGAAGAATTTGGAAGTGGGAAGAAAAGCCACCTGGGTGAGATGAGGCCCAGGTTTCACTCATACTCGATGACAGTGAATAATCTAGGGATATCACGTGCCCCTCAAGGCAGCCTAGGTATCATCAGGTCCCCCATCAGTCAGTCAGAAATCCTGCTTTCAACAATACATCTCTCGCCCCCTGGTGGGCAAAGCCCACGAACAGCGCTGGTTGCCAGGTTATGCACTGTACAGAGGGAAACTGGACAGGGTGATGAGGCTGTGTGCCCAGGGATGGGTGCCATCTGCCTGGGAGAAGAAACCGCAGAGGCATCTTTGCGGTCATGGATGGCACCACAAAATTTTAAAAATACACAATGCTTGCAGACAGGGTCTTGCTGCCAGCCTGGAGCGCCCCAGCTTCAGCTCCACAGCCTCATCCCCAGTGCCTTAGAACTCAAGACACTGGGGCTGCCGGGGTAGGAGCTGCCAACTCTCCATCTGTTGGCCCTGGTAGGAGGGAGGGAGGATTTCCCGGCCCCACCTCCGGCAGGGAAAAGCGGAAGTCTCCCCAGACACAAAGCCAAGAGTTCAGCCACCATGAAGCTGGCTGGCATGTGTCACCATAGGCCGATCTAGCCATGAGTGCATCCAAGAGGCTGGCATGGGAAGACAGGCCAGCTACTCCAGAGGGAAGTGGCCATTCCCCTGCAGACCCCAGTCTTCCCCTTCGTCCACTGGACACGCGTTGCACACAGTTGTAACCCTCCAGCAAGGGAAGACACTTTGAGCCCCACTTTACACTTACCGCCCCTCATCCAGTAACCACACATCGGGAACCTACAGGAAGCACAGCCCTGGCCTAGAAGCCGAGGACATAACCGTGAATGAAGCAAAGACCCTGGCCTGTTGGAGCAGGAATTCAGGCTGTAGAGACAGGCCAGAAATCAGACACATTTGTAAAACCGGTTTATCAGATGGTTCTGAGGAGAAAAGTGCAGTGGGGTGAGTCATGGAGTCTTCGGCGTTGAGATGTTGAAGAAGGGACAGAGAAGTTAAGAGACCTGCTGAAGGTCACACAGCAGTAAGTGGAAAGGCTGGGATTTGAACCCAGGCTGGCTGAATCTGCAACTTGTGGTTTTCTCCACTGCACATGAGATATAGGAGATACTTAAACCTGAGTGTGCTACGTACCCTCCCAGGCGCTTGCTGAAAATGCAGATTCCAGGAGGCAGCACTGGGCTGCAGGTGCCGCCTGGGACCTGGGAACCTGCATTTTCAGTGGCACTGAGGCGGATGTTCCGAGGACCTGGTTCTAAACTATGCTAGGCACGGTGCCAGGAGAGGGGACGCCCTGCCTCCTTGTCACTGACATATTTTAAGGTGGGGGTTACTCCTGGCCCCAGAAGAATTCAGAAGGTAGGGGCAGCCATCCTGCAAACCCGCCCCAGGGCTCCTCTTATTGGTGGGTTTGTTTTTTCTGTTTCTTCCTTGTTTTCTCTGTGTCTTTCCATTAATGGGGTTTTTTTTTTCTTTCTCTTTTTTTTCCCCTTGAGATAGGGCCTCACTTCATAGCCCTGGATGTTCTAGAACTCACTCTGTAGACCAGGCTGGCCTTGAACTCAGAGATCTACTAGCCACTGCCTCATAAGTGTTGGGATTAAAGGCGTGCGCCAGCACACCGGGCCTTTGATGGTTCTTCCGAGTCCCCAGCCATCTAGGCCATGGCCTGACACATAGAGCCCCCACCCCGGCCCCACTTCCCGCAGACGGATCTTACAGACCCCAGCTGCCTTCCCTGGGCTGTTGACAGTCAGGGTACAAGCTGCGGCTCTGCCTCTGGGGCTACCCGACGTTTAAGGGAGTTAGTTCTGAGCATTCAAACAGCTTGAAAAACACAGAACGCCCACAGACACAGGACTAGGGGTGCAGTGACTGATCTCTTCTAACCAGCATGGCACAAGACCTCAGGGTCCATCCCGGCACCAAAAACGAAGTTGGGGGAATGGAGGTAGGGAGCCAGGCGCGCTTACACACGCCTGCTATTCCAGCACTGGGGAGCTGGGTCAGGACAAGTTCCCGGCCAGCCTGCAACCAAGGGGTGGCAGTGCATTGCACCGCCCAGTCTCACTGGGGACCTTAGTCCCAACTGGTTAAGGTCCAGGCCAGACTTGTTTCTCAGTACTTCAGATTTTTGCCTCTGGCTGGCAGCAAGGTGGGAGTGGACCCCAGGCCTGTTCTTGTGAACAGGAATCCCATTTGCTTTCTAGGATGAACAAGAAGAGGAGGAAGCAGCCAACCAGAAACTGGCACTGCAAAAAGCCAAGGAGGTAGCGGAAGTGAGTCCCCTGTCTGCGGCCAACATGTCTATAGCTGTGTAAGTGTCCCCAGGCCTTGGGTGCCACTCAGGCAAGGATGTGGGGCGGGCTAGGGTGGCCCCTAACTGCTGAGCCTGGGAGGTGCCTTGGCCCTCTCACCCCCTTTCACTCCTGAGTATTTAGTGAGCATCTACTGTGTACCTGGTCCTGTTGTAATTGCTGGGAATGCAGCGTCCATGTAGGGGCAGGGGGTTTTGTGGAGCTGTTCAAGTCCAGGAGATAAATAATAAATGAGACAAGTAAGTCAGTTACATACTGTGGGACCTCCAGGAAGCCGCTGGAAGGGGCAGGGAGTGAAGAACCTGGGTCACGCTGCTATTCTGTGGTCTGTGTGTGCACCCCGGGCCAGTGCTCTGCCATTGAGCTTCACTGCAGCCCCAAGAGTTGTGACTTTATCGCCAGGTGTGGTGGCACACACCTACCTCACTCTGGAGGCAGACAGGCAGATCCGTACGAGTCCAAGGACAGCTGGGTCCAGACTAGGCATAGTAAGATCCTGTCTCCAGAAAACAAACAACTTGATAGGCAAGGCCTTGGCTAGAAGGAAAGAGAGCCAGTGAGAGAGGAAGGCTCTGAGGCAGGGGTGTTTCGGGAATAGGAAAGAGACGAGCATGGCTGGGAAAGAATGGTAGGGAGACAGGTTCGGAGGGGAGCGGGGTAGGCAAGGCCTGGGTGGGGGAGCACTGAGAAAACTTGGGTTCTGGCTCCTAATTGAGAGCCAGAGAGTGTTCTTGAGTGGTGGAGTGTCCACACCAGACTAGGATGCTCACAGGTGCCCTCTGGTTATTCTTGGGGTAACAGACTGTGGGGTGGGGATGGTTATGTGGGCTGAAGGTCAGATTCAAGAACCTGGGCTGGCCAAGAAAGAGAGATGAGGGCTGAGCAGGGTGGTGGGTGCAGCTGGATTCAAGTCCTACTCTAAAGGTGGGGCGGACATTCGCTGGCGGGTCAGAGCCGGTGACAGTGAAAGTGTCTCCATTAAAGAGAGGTTCAGGATGGGCGGTGGTGGCGCACGCCTGTAATCCCAGCACTTGGGAGGCAGAGGCAGGCAGATCTCTGAGAGTTCGAGGCCAGCCTGGTCTACAGAGTGAGTTCCAGGCAAGGCGCAAAGCTACACAGAGAAACCCTGTCTCGAAAAAAACAAAAACCAAAACCAGAGAGAGAGAGAGAGAGAGAGAGAGAGAGAGAGAGAGGTTCAGAACCACACCCCTGCCCTTCCAAGGGAATGGCTTTGGCAGGGCAGTCCTCCATAGGGCCAATGCTACCCAAAAGGCAGGCCAACCAACTGCTTTCCTCCAGGGTTGCCCACACCCCCTACCTGCACACCCCAGCTGCCCACAACCAGGAAGAAAAGGATCAAACACTGGCTTCATGTGCTGTCATTTAAATTATTTGTTCATTCATTCATTCTCATTGGGGGTGGAACCCAGGGACTCACACGTGGTAGGCAGGCCAGGCCTCCACCACTGAGTCACACACCCACTCCCTCGAGGGTAGAATCTAGGCAGGAGCTCTCCTGTTGAGATAACTGGAGCCTGTGGTGTGGCAGGATATTTTAATGGAAGCTCATAATGGAGCCAAACTGCTCACCTCACAGTGCTGGAGAGGCAGAGAAGGAAGGTGCGTGCCAAGGTCCCAATATGCCCTTCAGAGGTAGGCTCTCAATAACCTGACTTCCTCCGAGTAGACCTCGCCTCCTAAAGTTTCTGTCACTCCCCATAAGTCCACAGGGCTAGGAGCCCATCAATACACCAATCACACCTGTGCTCCTAGCCGTGGGGAAGCGGAGGTGGGAAACTGACGTACTCCGCAATCCAAAAGAAAGGGCCAGTAAGGTGGCTCTGCAGGTACAGGTCCGAGGGAACTTGAATTCAGTCCCTGGAAGCTTACTCGGTGGAAGAAGGGAACCGACTGCAGATAGTTGTCCTCTGACCTTCACACACTTGCGGTGGCCAGGGCCTGCCCACATACATACATCCATGTAATAAAGGTTGAAAGAACCCATTGTTGTGTTGGTGGGGGAGCGGGATCGCAGCCCTCGTTATCCGACCACCTTCGCACACGGCCTCACGGGGGCAAGCAGGGCAAGCAGCCCCCTTCGTGCCTTGCAGGAAGGAGCAGCAGAAGAACCAGAAGCCCGCCAAGTCGGTGTGGGAGCAGCGCACCAGCGAGATGCGCAAGCAGAACCTGCTGGCCAGCCGCGAGGCGCTGTACGGGGACGCGGCTGAGCGCTGGCCCACCCCCTACGCGCGCCCGCTGCGGCCGGACGTCAAGACGCACCTGGACCGGCCGCTCGTGGTGGACCCGCAGGAGAACCGCAACAACAACACCAACAAGAGCCGCGCGCCCGACGCGCTGCGCCCGACCGCGCGACCCCGCGAGAGCGCGCGCGACCCCGACGCGCGGCGCGCCTGGGCCGGAAGCCCTGAGCGCGCGCCTGGCCGGGAAGGCCCGTACGGCCGCGAGAGCGAGCCGCAGCCGCGCGAGCACGCGCCGCCCCGCGAGCACGCGCCCTGGGACGCGGACGCCGAGCGCGCCAAGGCCGGGGACGCGCCCCGCCGCCACGCGCACCGGCCTGTGGCGGACGGAGAGCCTCGCCGCCACCGCGCACGCCGCCGGCCCGGGGACGAACCCGAAGACAGGCCGGAGCGCAGGCCGCGTCCGCGCGATGCCGCCAGGCCGGCCCGCGCTGCAGACGGCGACGGCGATGATGGGGAGCGCAGGCGGCGACATCGGCATGGGCCCCCCGCCCACGACGACAGGGAACGCAGGCACCGGCGCAGGAAGTGAGTGGGCACCGGGAGGGATCTGGGTGTCCAGGTGGCCCTTCAACTCACTCCGGGCCGAGGAGCTTCCCCAGTAGCCAGGGTGACAGTCACCAGGCCCAGCATACAGGGAAGACATGGGGATGTATCCAGTGGCCACAGCCCGGGTTAGCAGACAGATGCAGCTCAGTGCTGGGATGGACCCAGGGCCTCAAATTCTATACAAGAGTCTACAACAGAGCTCCGCCCCTCACTGTGGGATTCTAGGTTGGCACTCCACAGCAGAGCCAGCCTGTCACAGAGGAATTCTAGACTAGCACTCTATCAGAGCCACACCCCAGCTCCTCACTGGGGGACTCTAGGCCGGCCCTCTACCGCTGAACCACGCCCTCAGCCCTTTACTGCAGGATTCTAGGCAGGGACTCTAACCACTGAACTACATCCCATCTCTACGTTATATACAAAAAGTCTAGGGCCCTGCCGTCTGGCTTCCAAAGTGGCTAGAGAACTAACGCATGTGCATCTGATGCGGGCCCCAGGGAGAGCCCACAGTCTCCCCCAGATTCGTAAAGCGTTTTCATGGCTTGCTGGGTACTCTTGTACTAGTGTGCTCCTGATATCAGTGTTCTCGCCTGTAGATCAGACGCCCCAGAAATGACTGACATTGCTGAAGTTAACTAAGTCACCTCTGCCAAAGGCTCACATGGGCACTAGTGCGTGTGGCCCACTCAGGACTCGGCACCTACAACTGTCATGTTGCCAGTCTGTGTTTACTGGGGGGGGGAGGTTCTGATCTCTAAGACATAAAGGGAGGCATCTTCTGTGACAGGACCCCACCAGACCACCAGACCCTGAATTGACTCTCTGTAGGGAGCCCAGGACTTACGTGTTGATGGAGACATCCTGCTACAAAATACTGTCCCTAAGTCAAGTATGGTATCACTCCTGTGATTCCAATACTTGGGAGGTAGAACAGGAAGGTCTGGACTTCAAGGCCAGCCTTGGCTACATTGTGAGTTGAGACCACCCTGGGCTACATGAGAACCTACCTCAATAATATTAGTAATAATAGTAATATCTTCTGGATACCCTTTCATATTGCTATGCACGCATCACACTGGTTTCTTGAAGGATGTACAAGATCTGACCCAGGCCAGTGGGAAAGGGGCGTCTGTACAACCTACGAGAGTCAGCTTTCCCCTGCTGCTGTGTGGGTCCAGAGGTGTCAGGTGTCTGACCAGCCTGTGTGACACAGACTGTGACTTATGCTTCAAGGAAGTCGTGAGACTCCGTGTTCCTAACACGAGGAGGCCAGTGCAGGTCCCAGGACCACGTGCTGAGGAGTGGGGTTCTCCACTGGATGAGGGTCTGTAGACGGGGTCACAAGTTCAGGCCGGCCTGGGATTCACAGGGGAATCCTGTCTCAGAGAGAGAGGTGAGGGGTTGGGGTGAGGAGGAAGAGGAGAGCTGACTCTTCCTGGAGGTCCAGTCCTGGTCGTGGAGACTGACTAGCCTCCCTACTTCCTATTCTCAGTGCCCACGGCACCCCTTGGTTATTACATGCCTGTCCCCAGGTTCTCCGCTAAACACTGTTGTTCCGATTCCTCCTTCCCCCGGAGTTGTGTCTCCTGCTCAGTGAAGGTGTGAGAAGGGTCAGCTGTATTTATGACTCCCACCCAGTGGGGGCCTGCAGAGATGGCTTCATCTGTTTCCTTTGCTATAACCAACTGCCTGAGGTTAGGTTACTTATTTATAAAGAGTGGGAGTTTATCCAACTTCTTGTTCTGGAGGCTGCAGAGTCAGAGCGCAATGCCAGCCCCTCTGAGGGCTTCTTGCTGCATCCAGACATGATAAAGGACTCCCATGGTGATCCAGAGCTGTGTCCCAGTCCCTTCCTCTTAGAATGCCACTGACGCCATCCTGGGACCCTGCCCTGGAGACCTTATCTAGCTCCAGTTACCTCCCAAATCTCCAGATACCATCATCAAATTTATGTTTCCCAGTCCATGAGCTTGGGTAGGACAAACATATTAAAACCGTAGCAGAGATGCGCTGAGAAATGTCACCAAGATGGGTCAGACCATAAGAAGAGCAGTTAGAGAGAAAGTGGTGAGTTTCAGGCAGGAACAGTACATGTCAAGGTCCTGGGGTCAATGGAAGACAGCTAACTTACGGGACAGTGGGGGGCCAGGGGCCAGAGATGGGTTACTAGGACTCTGGTCCCCTCAGAGGGTGTGGGGGAGCATTGGCCTTGTACTGTGTCTGCAGCTGCTGTACTGAAGGAGGCAGAGTGGTGAGGAACAGGATGGCTGTCCCCAGTGCTCCAGGAGTGGGGTTTCTGTTGCTCTGAGATAGAACCTCATGTGGCCCAGGCTGACCTTGAACTCGTGGTGTAGCCAGGGCCAGCCTATAACTCCTGGTCCTCCTGCTTCTACCTCCCAGGTGCCGGGATTACAGGCATGCACCACCACATCAAGTTTGATTTGGTGCTGGGGATGGAATCCAGGGCTTTGCTCACGCTAAGCAAGCACCCTCTCGGCCGAGCCACACCTCTCCCTGCACCCTCTCAGCTGAGCCACACCCCTCCCTGCAGGAGGAGTTTTGAGAAAGTTTCTACCTGATGAATATCAGTCACATCATGAGCACAACCTGGTGCTGAAATGCAGGCTCTGAATACTCCTGCCCATCACTGCCTGGCTGTGTGACTTTCAGAATGTCACCGCACCTCTCTGGTCCCCATTTCCTCATCTACAAATGGGGTGGACAGTAGAGTAAAATGTACAGGTTTAAATGAAAAGAGACATATAAACTGCGTTGAGTGACGCTGAGCCAACAGCAACTTCTGAGTAAGTGTCAGCATGGGTGGAATTAGCAGTTCTGAGTGTAGCCGTCCTTGGATGTCTTTAGGGGTCATCCTGAGGCCCTCCGGGATACTAAAATCCACACGTTTGGGCTCCATCCATAAAACAGTGTAGTGTCGGCATGGAACCCACGCTCATCTTCCGGGGACTTCTGATCATCTCCAGGTGACTTAGAATACCTGATGCAATACACGCACTCTCTGGGCAGCTATTAGACTCTATTTCTTTTTTTTTTTTTTTTTAAAGATTTATTTATTTATTATGTATACAGCATGTATGACTGCAGGCCAGAAGAGGGCACCAGGTTTCATTGCAGATGGTTGTGAGCCACCATGTGGTTGCTGGGAATTGAACTCAGGACCTCTGGAATAGTAGTCAGTGCTCTTAACCTCTGAGCCATCTCTCCAGCCCTAGACTCTATTTCTTTTAAACAAATATTTAGAAAGCAGTTTGACAATGTGGTCACTTAGCAAAATCACAACAGTAGGTTCCCCTCTGGAGCCTCTGACCTCTGCACTCATCGGGTTCACAGTACCAGGCATGAATTCTCTGCTATGGAGCAGCCCTCAAATTCAACCAGTAAGTGGTTGGTTACCCCAGAACAGTGTTGTAGGAGCTCTTTACTCTTTTGGGGGCCCGCCACCCAGCTCCCAAATAAATCGCACATGGAGGCGTATTCTTACTTATGAATGCCTGGCCTTAGCTTGGCTTGTTTCTAGCCAGCTTTCCTTAACTTAAATTACCCCGTCTACCTTTCGGGCTTTTCCCGTTCTCTTACTTCTGTACATCTTACTCTTACTCCGTGGCTTGCTGTGTGTAGCTGGGTGGCTGGCCCCTGCCTCTGCCTCCTGAGTGCTGGGATTAACAGCATGTACCACCACCACCCAGCTATATACTCTGTATTCTTTAGGAAATAGATGAGGGGAAAGTCTGTATATTTAAGATAAACACAGTTTTTTAAAATATTTTCAGTCTTGGGTCTGGAGAGAGAGCTCACACTTAAGAGCACTTTCTGCTTACGTAGAAAACTCAGGTTCAGTTCCACCACCCCACATGGCGGTTCACAACCTTCTGTAACTCCAGTTCCAGGGAATCCAATGCCCTCTTATGGTCTCCAGGGGCACCAGGCACCCATGTGGTGCACAGACATACGTGCAGGCACTAACAGATATACATAAAAATAAATATTTTTAGATATTTTTCAGTCTGTAGTCAGTTCAGTCCACGAACACAGACTCTGTAGTATGAAAATGTGAATTATGGGCTGGAGAGATGGCTCAGGGCTGGAGAGATGGCTCAGAGGTTAAGAGCACTGGCTGTTCTTCCAGAGGTCATGAGTTCAATTCCCAGCAACCACATGGTGGCTCACAACCATCTGTAATGAGATCTGGTGCCCTCTTCTGACCTGCAGATGTATATGCAGACAGAACACTGTATACATAATAAATAAATAAATCTTAAAAAAAAAAAAAAAAAAAAAAAAAAAGAATTTGCTTTTTAAAAAAAAAAAAAAAAAAAAAAAAAAAAAAAAAAAAAAAGAAAATGTGAATTATAGTAAGACTATATCAACTCGTCAGGCATGGTGGCACAATCTTAGCACTCAGGAGGCAGAGGCAGGTAGAACTCTCTGTGAGTTCAAAACCAGTCAGGTCTATGTAGGAAGTTCCAGGCCAGCCAGGGATACATAGAGAGACCAGATAAACAACAGAAGGCTCTATCAGGTGTTTTAGCATCATGTGAGCACTCAGGAAGTGTGCACATACCATATTAGTAATGCTGAGGCTCTCTCCTGATAGACATCAAAACCTTAGAACTGGGTGTGGTGGTGCATGCCTATAAATCTGCACCCAGGAGGCTGAGGCAGGAGGATTGCCTTGAGTTTGGAGCTAGCCTGGACTTCAGAGTGAAACTGTTTAAAAGACATTTCCATTCTCAGCCAGGCATGGTGGCCCATGTCTTTAATCCCACCCAGCACACGAGAGACGGAGGCAGGTGGATCTCTAAGTTCAAGGCCAGCCTGGTCTACAGAGCAAGTTCCAGGACAGCCAGGGCTACACAGAGAAACCCTGTCTCAGGGAAGAAAAGAAATGAGACATTTGATTCTGTTTCCCATGAGCTGCATTTCCTTTTCCTTCCCATAGCTTATCCTCTGGCCGTGTGTTTCACTGACAGTGTCGTTTTTCTGTTGTTCACCCCGCTCCCATTTCTACACCATCCTCTTCCCCTCTGAAACACGCACCAGCACACTACTGCATCGTTCAGTGGTTGCTAGGCTCAGGTTCCCACGGCAAGTGGGGGCATCTGAACCTGGTAGTACCCCGAGGTGGCCAAAGTGAGGCCTGGTAAAGACCTGTGAGCTACCAAACATCTGCCACTCCTAGGACTTGTCTCTTAACCGGTCAGGATCAGCTGTTTGCAGCCTAGTTCCAGCTGCATCTGTCACCATGGTAATCCACTCCCATTGGTGCAAGGAGAGGGTTGCTGCAGTCCTGGGTTTCCTGGCTCTCTCTGCCTGTGTAGCAGAGAATCCTGATGCTTTAACACACACTCAACACCTCCACTCCATGCACCCCAAATTGTTCACTGCCTGTTTTCTCTGCTGAGTGGCACTAGAGCTAAAGGTTTCTAGATAGGACCAGATTCCAGCTCAGCCCCATCCAAGCTGGTCGGTTCACGAGGGACAAATGTCTTCCCCTCTCTGCCTCAGCTTCCTGCTCTGTTAAATGGAGATGATCTTGTTATCCATCTCAGGTGCTGTGTTAATGCATGAAGTCTTGGGGGGAGGTCAGAAAGTGTGTCAGAATGTGTTCAGTGAAAGGGGGTCAGGAGGTGTGCAGTGAAGGAGGTCAGGAAGTGTGCAGTGAAGGAGGTCAGGAAGTGTACAGTGAAGGAGGTCAAGAAGTGTGCGGTGAAGGAAGTCAGGAAGTGTACAGTGAAGGAGGTCAGGAAGTGTGCAGTGAAGGAGGTCAGGAAGTGTACAGTGAAGGAGGTCAAGAAGTGTACAGTGAAGGAGGTCAGGAAGTGTGCAGTGAAGGAGATCAGGAAGTATGCGGTGAAGGAGGTCAGGAAGTGTGCAGTGGGGGTCAGGAAGTATGTAGTGAAGGGGGTCAGGAAGTGTGAAGTGAAGGGGGTCAGGAAGTGTGCAGTGAAGGGGGTCAGGAAGTGTGCAGTGAAGGGGGTCAGGAAGTGTACAGTGAAGGGGGTCAGGAAGTGTACAGTGAAGGAGGTCAGGAAGTGTACAGTGAAGGTCAGGAAGTATACAGTGAAGGAGGGGTCAGGAAGTGTGCGGTGAAGGAGATCAAGAAGTGTGCGGTGAAGGAGGTCAGGAAGTGTGCAGTGAAGGGGGTCAGGAAGTGTGCAGTGAAGGAGATCAAGAAGTGTGCGGTGAAGGAGGTCAGGAAGTGTGTAGTGAAGGGGTCAGGAAGTGTGCGGTGAAGGAGGTCAGGAAGTGTACAGTGAAGGGGGTCAGGAAGTGTGCAGTGAAGGAGGTCAGGAAGTGTACAGTGAAGGAGGTCAGGAAGTGTGCAGTGAAGGGGGTCAGGAAGTGTGCAGTGAAGGGAGTCAGGAAGTGTGCAGTGAAGGAGGTCAGGAAGTGTACAGTGAAGGAGGTCAGGAAGTGTTCGGTGAAGGAGGTCAGGAAGTGTGCGGTGAAGGGGGTCAGGAAGTGTGCAGTGAAGGTCAGGAAGTGTGCAGTGAAGGAAGTCAGGAAGTGTGTGGTGAAGGGGGTCAGGAAGTGTACAGAGAAGGGGGTCAGGAAGTGTGCAGTGAAGGAAGTCAGGAAATGTGCAGTGAAGGGGTCAGGAAGTATGCAGTGAAGGAGGTCAGGAAGTGTGTAGTGAAGGGGTCAGGAAGTGTGCAGTGAAGGAGGTCAGGAAGTGTACAGTGAAGGGGGTCAGGAAGTGTGCAGTGAAGGAGATCAAGAAGTGTGCGGTGAAGGAGGTCAGGAAGTGTGCAGTGAAGGGGGTCAGGAAGTGTGCAGTGAAGGTCAGGAAGTGTGCAGTGAAGGGGGTCAGGAAGTGTACAGTGAAGGAGGTCAGGAAGTGTGCAGTGAAGGGGGTCAGGAAATGTACAGTGAAGGAGGTTAGGAAGTGTGCAGTGAAGGAGGTCAGGAAGTGTGCAGTGAAGGAGGTCAGGAAGTGTGCAGTGAAGGGGGTCAGGAAGTGTGCAGTGAAGGTCAGGAAGTGTGCAGTGAAGGGGGTCAGGAAGTGTACAGTGAAGGAGGTCAGGAAGTGTGCAGTGAAGGGGTCAGGAAGTGTACAGTGAAGGAGGTCAGGAAGTGTGCAGTGAAGGAGGTCAGGAAGTGTGCAGTGAAGGAGGTCAGGAAGTGTGCAGTGAAGGAGGTCAGGAAGTGTGCAGTGAAGGAGGTCAGGAAGTGTGCAGTGAAGGAGGTCAGGAAGTGTACAGTGAAGGAGGTCAGGAAGTGTACAGTGAAGGGGGTCAGGAAGTGTACAGTGAAGGAGGTCAGGAAGTGTGCAGTGAAGGAGGTCAGGAAGTGTGCAGTGAAGGAGGTCAGGAAGTGTGCAGTGAAGGAGGTCAGGAAGTGTGCAGTGAAGGGGGTCAGGAAGTGTGTGGTGGGGGTCAGGAAGTGTGCAGTGAAAGAGGTCAGGAAGTGTGTGGTGAAGGAGGTCAGGAAGTGTGCAGTGAAGGTCAGGAAGTGTACAGTGAAGGGGGTCAGGAAGTGTGCGGTGAAGGAGGTCAGGAAGTGTACAGTGAAGGAGGTCAGGAAGTGTGCAGTGAAGGAGGTCAGGAAGTGTGCAGTGAAGGAGATCAAGAAGTGTGCGGTGAAGGAGGTCAGGAAGTGTGCAGTGAAGGGGGTCAGGAAGTGTGCAGTGAAGGGGGTCAGGAAGTATGCAGTGAAGGTCAGGAAGTGTGCAGTGAAGGGGGTCAGGAAGTGTGCAGTGAAGGGGATCAGGAAGTGTGCAGTGAAGGAGGTCAGGAAGTGTGCGGTGAAGGAGGTCAGGAAGTGTGCAGTGAAGGGGGTCAGGAAGTATGCAGTGAAGGTCAGGAAGTGTGCAGTGAAGGGGGCTGCTTTTATGGCCTCCTTCAGATGGTCTAGGACAGTCTCCTAGGTCTCAGCAGAGTATACAGCTGCTGGCACAGCAGCTGGCAGTGGGACCCTACATGGGACACACTTAATACAGCCAGCTGCTGTCCTGGACACTGGAACAGGGCCCAACTTCTGTTCTGTGAATCTTCTGAATCTTCCTTGAAGATACTTAAGGATTAAAATTAACTGGAAATTGAGCCAGGTGTGGTGACGCACACCTTGAACTCCAGCACTCAGGAGGCAGAAGCAGGTGGATGTCTGTGAGTTAGAGGTCAGCCTGGTCTACATAGTGAGTTCCAGGACAGCTAGATCTACATAGTGGGACTATGTCTCATAAAAACAAAAACAAGCTGGGCAGTGGTGGTGCACGACTTGGGAGGCAGAGACAGAGCAGGCGGATCTCTGTGCTCAAGGCCAGCCTGGTCTACAGAGTGAGTTCTGTTACACAGAGAAACCCCGTCTCAAAAAACAAAGAAAGAAAAAGTTAGCTGGAAATTTATGATTAGGTGTTGCAAAAAATCCCAGTAGTACCAGGGGTGTGAGTCAGGGGTAGAGCCGAACCCCCATCGAGGGGCGTGGGTGTGGCTCAGCACTAGAGGGCTACCACAGCATGTGTGAGGCCCTGGGCGCCTCCTCAGCACTACAAAGAGTTCACAAAGTGTGGCTCCTTTTATCACAAGAGTTCATAACTGCATGACCTGCCTGGAGCTGCGACACTCTGTGAAGTATGGAATCAGTGAAGTGACTTTCTTTTCCGGGGGGATGAAGCTCAGGGTCTCATGTGAGCTGGGGAGTGTGGCAGACCGTCCTCTGCTGAGCTGTGGCCCTGGGCAGAGGTCTGGGCAGCCGCTCTGCTGATCCTAACCACTGCATTCTTCCACTTCGATCCTCTCCTTAGAGAGAACCAGGGCTCCGGGGTCCCCATGTCTGGTCCCAACCTGTCCACCACCAGGCCAATCCAGCAGGACCTGGGCCGCCAGGACCTGCCACTGGCTGAGGACCTTGACAACATGAAGAATAACAAGTTGGCCACTGGGGAGCCTGCGAGTCCCCACGACAGCCTGGGCCACAGTGGCCTTCCCCCAAGCCCCACCAAGATCGGGAACAGCACCAACCCTGGTCCCACCTTGGCCACCAACCCCCAGAACGCTGCCAGCCGCAGGACGCCCAACAACCCGGGCAACCCGTCCAACCCCGGCCCCCCCAAGACCCCCGAGAACAGCCTTATCGTCACCAACCCCAGCAGCACCCAGCCCAACTCAGCGAAGACTGCCAGGAAACCCGAGCACATGGCGGTGGAGATCCCCCCGGCCTGCCCGCCCCTCAACCACACCGTGGTCCAAGGTGAGGAGCTGCAGGGTTGCAGGGCCATTTTCTTCACAGTTGGTGCTGGCAGTTGCGGGAGGAAGAAACACTGGACCCCGGAGGCAGCCCCCAGCGGCCTTGGCTTGTGGCCATACTGTGCACCCTGCCTTCCCTTCACAGAGCCCACACCGCCACAGTGGAGAAGGAATCCCCAAATGGAAAGGGGGGGGGAGGGGGCATCTTGAAGGGTTGGGTGCACCACTCACCACTGCTGTCCCAATACCCAGCACAGCGGGGAGCATCATTGTAAATGGTCCAGTGGCACACACAAGAAGGAGGAAGGGGCTGGGGACCTGGCCCAGCTGGCAGAGTGCTTGCCTAGCACACACTCCAGCACCACAGACAACCTGCAGTAGTGGTGAGCGGAGGCTGAAAGTTCACAAGTTCGAGGCCACCCTTAGCTACGTAGTAAATTTAAGGCCAGCCTAGACCCCATCTCTGTTAACGATGATAATGTCTTTATTTATCCGGAACGTTTATGTCTATATGAAGTGCTGTCATTGCGCACACCTCAGAATGTTTTACACGCTCTTCTCCCAATCTTGGTAACCAGATGTCTCACACACTAGTGTGGCTGCATTTCCCTAGTCACCTGGGGCTTTGGCTCCTAAAGACAACGTGGCATAGATTCCTGTGAGGAGTGAGTCAGTTTTTGGCTTGGGGTTGTTGTGTTTTGAGATAGCATCTCACTGTGTAGCCCAGGCTGGCCTTTAGCTTTCAGAAGTGACCCTCCTGTCTCTTCCTCTTTGGTGGCAGAATTACCGGCACGTGTCCTACACCTGACTTCACTGTGGTGGGTCTTGATAATAAACTCACTTTACTAATTTTCAGATGAAGAAAGCAGACCCCCAGGGAGGCTCAGCCTGCCCACAAACAACCACACAGGACTGGGGAGCCTGCCCAGGAGAGAGGTGCCACAGTCAGGCCTGGGTGCTCTCACGAGAGTTTTCTACTCTGTGAAGCAGTTTTCTGCTGTGTGGGCAGCTGCTGCCCCATGCAGATCCTAGTCACATCAAAAAATCACAGAGAACAGAGTCGCCATTGCCCCATGGAGTGTCGGGGAACTGGCACTCTTGGGCTAGGTTGCCCAGTCCAGCAACAGCTCTGCAGCTTTGCAGCTGTGTGACCTTAGACCAGCCGCTTCACCTCTCTGTGCCTGGATCCCCATACCTGTCAGAGAGATCATGGGCACCAAGCTCCTAGGGTTGACTGATGCCTGGCACACAGCAAGATCTTCCTCAAATGTCGTATGCTTAGTGTCAGCTCCAGGTATGACCAGGAGCCCAGAGCTTTGTGGGAAATCATGGATGAACCCATGTTTATTTTTGTCCCAACAGTAAACAAAAACGCCAACCCAGACCCACTGCCAAAGAAGGAGGAAGAGAAGAAAGAGGAAGAGGAGGCAGACCCCGGGGAGGACGGCCCCAAACCCATGCCACCGTACAGCTCCATGTTCATCCTCTCCACCACTAACCCGTGAGTACGGCAGCAGACCAGGCTCCCCGGAGTGGGGCGGGCCAGACAGTGGGAGTCCGCTGAAGCCCCCGGGAGCAGGAAACTAGAACCACTTACTTCACATAGAAGATAAAAACTTGTCATACTATACCTCCCTGGAAAAGACCCCTTCCTGCCATGAGATGGAAACCAGTGCCATACATACTCGAACCTGTGCCATGCTGGGAAAGGCATCCTTTAGAAATGGCTGCCTTGCACAGTACGCAACCTGCACAACCTATGTGGCAGCCATGTGGCTGAGCTGTGTGTCTAACCATTGCACCACAAAGATGTGGGCGCATCAACTTTTTCCTAAAGTTCAATTTTTATCCTTTACTAAACAAATGTTTAAGTGTCACTTAATGCCAACTACTGCTCTAAGTGCTTTATAAATTAAAAAAAAAAATTCAGAATAGCCTCTTAGCATTAGAACAGTGAAATCAGGTGAAGCTTGAGCCAGAACAGGCTGCTTCTAATGGCCCGGGGTTTCGCTTGTTTGATTGGTCCTGGGGATGGACCAGGTTTTGCGCGTGCTGGGCAGTACACCAGCTGAGCCCCGGCCCCAGATGTTTTTCTATTGGTGGTGGAAGTGACAGGATTTGGTTTTGTTTTTATTACTGGTGTGTGTGTGTGTGTGTGTGTGTGTGTGTGTGTGTGTGTGTGTGTTCGCCATGGCTCCCGTGTGGAGGTCAGGAGGCTCTGGAGTCACTGTTTTCCATCTCCATGTGGGTACAGGGATTGGACACTGGGCACCAGGTCAGCTGAGCACCCTTACATCTCACTGGCCCTTGTCCTTTGTTTTGTTTAGTGTGTGTGTCTTGTTTGGGGGGGTGTGATTTGTTGATGTGTGTTACTTGCTGGTGTGTATGCTTTGTTGTGTGTTTTGTGTATGTATTTTGTTTTCAGACCAGATCTTACTCTGTGACCACACTGGCCCTGAACCCATCCAGGGTCCGGATTGTCTTGAATTCTTAGTGTTTCCCCAGCCCAGCCTCCCTGTGCTCGATGACAGACAGGGGCTGCCACGCTTGGTTTCTTTTTTTAGACGCTAGAATATTTCACACGTGGAAAACCTGGCCTTGAGGTGGCTCAGTGGGTAAAGGGACATGTCGCCAAGCCTACCAACCCAAGTTCAGGCCCCAGGACCACAGAATCAACTCCCACAAATTGTGCTCTTTCTGCACAGGCGACCTTTGGCACAGCCACCGTCCCCACACACAAATAAATAATGTAATTAGAAGAATAAATAAATGAGGTCTTCCTGTGTCCTGCAGAATCGTTAGTAGTGATCCCACCAGCTTGGGAAGCCAAGTATTCCAGTTGTTTGGAGGGTAGGAACTCCTCCACAGGCCGGATGACTGTCTCTGGTGGCTGAGGTCTTCAGCTGCACTGGACTGTGGGACCCAGTGCCCCACCGGGAGTCGATGACAGACAACTAGGGTGGGGCAGTGGGACTGGCCTGTGGGACTGTGGGGAGAGGAAGGGCCGCGAGCCTGGGTCTGAGCGGCTCCCTGCTCCGCCCGCAGCCTTCGCCGGCTGTGCCATTACATCCTGAACCTGCGCTACTTCGAGATGTGCATCCTCATGGTCATCGCCATGAGCAGCATAGCGCTGGCCGCTGAGGACCCTGTGCAGCCCAATGCGCCCCGCAACAACGTGAGTCCCGCCTCTGCTCCCCACTGAAACCACAGACCAGACTGCCTCTGAGCCACACCTGCAGTCGCCTGCATGGCCAGCAGATCCTGAGGGGGCAGGAGCCATGGAGGGTGGGAAGCAGACTGACTCGGGTGTCATAACCACCCTCTGCTGGTCCCCTTGAACCTGTAGCTCCCGACTCAACCACCACCACCCCCTACCCCCACCTCCCACCTCTCACCCCCTCACCCTACCCTCTACCCCACCACCACACGCACACGCACGCACGCACGCACGCACGCACGCACGCACGCACGCACGCACGGTGTCCTGGGTGACTCCAGAAGCTAGGGGCAGGACAAAGGCCATTTTTGCTAATCCAGCAACTTCGGCCCAGCTCTGGGCAGGACAATGAGGGAAGGAAGGAAAGGGTCCATCATCCCAGACTGAGGGGTACCTTTAAAGTGAAAGAGAGCCAGGTGGCCCCAGAGTTTAGAAGATGCTCCTGGAAACAGGAAAGCCCAGGGTGTGGACACTGGCCAGTCAACCCCACCAACCCAAGGACAGTCACCCCACGGTGGAATGGACTCCTCAAAGGCCCTCTAAGTCCACAAGGGGATTGGAGTGTGTGAACCAGGCACTCCTGGTGACCCTCCCTCAGCAGGGCAAGTTGGCAGGATTTGCTGCCATCTCCTGGACACTTTTATTCACAACCTACACATCTTTGGTCCTGCCTGGGAGTGGCTCCTGGGTGGAAGCCCTGCTTCTGGGGAGTTTTCAGAGTGTCCCACACCCCAGGGATTCTGGTGGGGTTACTGGGAGCTGCGGGCAACCCTGGCCTTTGTTTGCCCTGCAGGTGCTGCGGTATTTTGACTATGTTTTTACGGGCGTGTTTACCTTTGAGATGGTGATCAAGGTAAGAACTAGTCGGGGGCTTCCACAGACCTTCCAGAGGAGAGAGGCTCAGTGTGTGTGAGGGGCGTTCACCAGGTAGTGTGGTGGAGAGAGGGAGGGGGAGGGGGAGGGCAGGTATGGGCAGAGAGGTAAGGCGTGACGGTGACTGGGAGGACTTTGGTGTACGCACCATAGGAAATAAGAGCTCTGGGCAGAAGAGGGACTCTGCAGGGTCAGGGGGCAGATGGGGGATTGTCAGGGCCAGGTAGACCCTGAGGAGGACAGGAACCAAAGATCTCAGAGGAAGTAAGAGGTGGACACAGCATGGGAGGCTGCAAATACAGAGTCTACAAGGCTTGCTGATGCGTGGCCTCCTGTGGAGGTTCACTCAAAGCACACTCTGAGACTTAGACTGAGAGCTGGCAAACCGGGCTGTCTTTCCTCAGAAGAGCCGCCTGTCATCTGGACATGAGGCCTGTCAGTCCCTCCTCTCTAGGTGGGTGTTATCCTAGGGAAGGGTTGAGGCTCTGAGCAAACTGTCCTCTCCCCCTAGATGATCGACCTGGGCCTCGTCTTGCATCAGGGGGCCTACTTCCGTGATCTGTGGAACATTCTGGACTTCATAGTGGTCAGTGGGGCCCTGGTGGCCTTTGCCTTCACGTAAGTCTCCATGCAAGTCCCCTTCCCCACCCCCAGTCTGAGTCCCACTGTCAGATGTGGGTCATATTCTGGTGTTTCGAGATAGGAATGAGAGTTGTGGGCCCACGGGGTGGGGGTGTGCCCAGTGGGGCTGCAACTGGCTTTGTGCATGCCATCACCATTAAGGAAGGAAGGAAGGGACCAGAGCCACCTTCCACTCCTCCCACAGCAAGGTGGTGGCCTCTTGCTGTGCTGCTTCTGGTATTCTTGCCTCTGGAGACATCTCATCACCCTCCCCACAATCCCCCTACATGTTGTCTCTTTGGGATGCCCCCGAAAAGACAATCAGAAAGCAAGTGTGCATGAGATCCCCATCCCAGCGGCACCCCAAGGCCCCTACCATACACCTGGTGGCCTACTTCTATGTGTCTCTGTCCTCCCAAGGCTCCTAGGATGCCCTGCCCTCAGCAAGGTCATGTACTATGGCACCACTCCATGATGGTACCCTGGTTATAGATGGCAGCTTCAAATATGGCTCCCAAGTTCTGAGCAACCATTTTAAAATGGCACCCGCTTCATGGTGGTGCTGGAGAGCAGGGTAGCCATTCTAAGATGACCCGTAAATTCTCGCCATCATTCCAAGATGACATTATAGGGTTCAGGGGCCATTTCACGATGGTCCCAGGCCTGGCAATGGTGGTGCACACCAGGACGGTGCCCAGGTTCTAGATGACCATCCAAAATGACCCCTTAGGTCTGGGCAGCCATTCCAAATGGAGTCCAAACTCTTGAAAACCATTTCAAGACAGTGCTCAAGAAGCAAGCGGCCATCCCAGGATGGCCGCTGAGTTCTAGGAAGCCATCTCAAACGTGCTCAAGGGGTAAGAAGCAATTCCAGGATGTTAACTGAAAGCTCACCATCATTCCGAGATGGTACCTAAGTTCAGAATGGTCATTTCAGAGTGTCACCGGAGGTCTGTGCATTCCCTTAATGTGGTATCCAGTATCTCGATGGCCATTCTCAAAGGCACATGACCTCTGGCATCCAAGTTTCTAGGCAGCCATTCCAAGATGGTGCCCAGCCTGAGATGGGGCCCGGTTTAGGTCTAGCTGGCGAGGGAGCCCACAATCCCTAGCAGCACACGCAGCGTGCTGTCTCCTGCAGCAGACCTCCATATCAGGAGAGACCTGACTTGCTGCTCATCCAGAAATCCATCTTCAGAACCAAAGCTGTGCCTATCACACGGGTCATTCCCAGACAGGAGAGTCTTGCAGGGTCCCTGACCCACCTCATCAGGCACAGAGAGACCTGAGGTTTCTTTGGGCTCTCTCACTGGCTGCCTCCTCAGTAGGCACAGCCTGCTCCCTCACCGGGGACTGAGTGCCTGTTTCATCACCGAGGGCCCGGACTGTTACATTTCCAGGTGGAGGGCTGCAGTGGGCCCTCCCAGATGCCCCTGGGGCACAGCAGGCTGTGGTCCTGGTGACATAACTCAGCATTTCCATAGCCTGCAAGCCTGACTTGGCCAGGCTCCCAGTCCTCTCCTTTTTATCCACTCTTCTGCCTCTCTCCTGTCCTTCCTGTATTCTCTTCTCTTCCCTTCTTTTTTTCTGGTCCTGAGGGTGGAGCCAGGGGCCTTTGCACTGAGCCCTGAACAGATCTCCCAGCTCTAGGTCAAGTGTTTAATGTTCTCATGAATTCGGTGCAGACATGGTGCTATGCTATACTTCTAGAATTCCTTGTTTTTAACTTTCTTTTCCAATTCCTATGCAAGGGAAGGTCAGACCAGGGACATCCATGTGCCTGTGTAGGCCAGTAGTTACCATAGAAACTGGCATTGAGGGCCTGAGCGAAGGATTCTCTTGGAACTGTGGGTCTTGCTGTGTCCCAACCTCACTACCAAGACCCCACTTGGCCCTGCCACCTCTCACCAAAGACAGAGATGCAGCTTGGTGCAAGCTGGCCAGCACCTTGGTGAAGTCGCTCCTGCGTGCCCAACAGCAGAAGCGAGGCCAGTTGCTTCTTGCTTCCCAGGAGAAGTTTCAGAACCTCCCTCGTCCCCCAGCCCCCAGCAGGCTTCTGCTCTCTTGTACCTGAGATGCCTCAACTTGTGAAGCCTTTGCTTGGTGTCCCCTTGTGGATGTCATGGTAGAGCATCCGCTTGCTGTTGTCCTTCTCTGTCCCATGAAGCCGTCTGCTCACAGACAAGGTGGAAAACCCCAGCAGCGGCGAGCGGTGCCTCCAGCTGGGTGTGGTGGAAGTGAGAGGTCGAAGCAGGAGGATTGCTGATCTAAAGCCAGCCTGAGCTATGTAGTACAAATGTCTCAGAAAAGGGAGGAAAGAAGAAAGGTTCCCCGAGTCTGGTAGCCTCTCAGTGCCTCAGTTTCCCCATGCAGCAGGATGGAGTGGCTGGAATGAGAGGAAGCACCTTGTGCGTGGTCATCTATGATGCTGTTGCACCAGGGTAGTGATCCCCATTCCACATATGAGAAACTGAGGCTGAGGCAGGGTGTGTGGAAATGGAATCTAGACCAGCTACCTGTCCCACTGGGTCCTCCTCCCGGGAAGGTCTGGGAGGCCTAGGAGCAGGAATGAGAAGGAAGAAGGCTGCTCCCTTCTTGGGTAAGAGGTTGAGGCAAGGACTCTGCCTGTGCTCTCCCAGGGATGTGCTGAAACCCTTTGAACAGTCCCACCCTCCTCTCCTCACCGTATCTGTGTGTGTGTGGTCTGTGCAGGTGTAGTGTGGGTGTGCATACGTGTGCTGTCCGTCCACTAACCATGCTCCATGCTCCATGCTCCATCACTAACGAGCCATCTCACAAGCTGTCACCGTGAGGGACATCACGCTCAGTCCCATGCTTTGGAGCAGTCAGCTGACATCTCACAGCAGCTGCTGGACCATGGTCCCACCCTCACTGCCAAGAGTCCATCTGGCGGCGGCACCCCTCTCCCCAGGGCAAGTCTTCAGCCCCGCATAGCTGGCAAGAGAGTGTACCTTGATCAAGCCACTCCTGCACCCTCAAAGCCACACTCCCACCAACCAAAGAAGAGGCCCTCCAGCAAAACCCTCAAAACAGCCCTGTCCCAGAGGAAGGGAGATTCAAGCCCAAGATGCATGCACGTGGGTTTGAGTCTCAGTCTGCCACTTTCTGACTGTGTGCCCTTGGAGAAGTCACTCTCCCTGTCTGGGCTTCAGCTTCCTCATCTGGAAAATGGGTACAGTGGTGCCATCCTCCTGCCAGTAAATGCAGTGACACAAGACTCAGCAGCACATTAGGGACTTCCGGTGGGGATGAAGCTGGGTGACAGTGCTGGCCTGGTGTTCAGGAACCCTGGGTGCAGACAGAGGCTGAGGCAGACGCCAGCGCCGTTGGAAGCATTGCTAACACCCAGGGGAAGGCCTGTAGACTTACAGGCAGGTCTGAGAGCCCTGGGCTGGGCCTTGGGGGAGGGCCCAGTGGAGATATCTGAAGACATTAAGCCATTCATTGTTGAAAAAGAAAATTGCTAGGCATAATGTGATGCCTAGAATCCCAGCTCCTCAGGAGGCTGAGACAGGAGGATCATAAGAACAAGGACTGCCAGGAAATTTAGCAAGACCCTGTCTCAAAATAAAAAGTAAAGAAAAGTCTCAAGGTGTGGCTCAGAGGTAGAGCCCCTGCCTAGAATCCCCCGGCGAGGGGCTGGGGGCAGCTCAGCAGTAGGATACTGACCTGGCAGGTGTGAAGTCCGGGATTCCATGAGCAGCAGCTCTCCATCCAGAAGACTCCATGCACCAGAGTGACACATTTGTCTACATCCCAGATGCTTACAAGTTTGAGGCAGGGAGGTCAGTTGTTCAGGCCAGTCTGGGCTACATCTTGACATGAGTCAGTATAAGCCAAGGCTACTGATATTGAAGCATCATGAAGACAAACCCATTTTCCAGATGAAGCTTGTTGGCAGTCAAAGCAGCATTCAAACCTCCATCCCCTCCCCCTGAAATTCACCTGCAGCGAGCTGGCTCCCGTGCCGGACCGCTGCAGGAAGAACCCGCTGCAGGAAGCAATCCTGCTCTTGGCAGTGACCGAGTGGCGAGTTCACCCAGGGTAATAGGCAGCCCCAGGACTGCCTGACTCCTTGGAAATTTGCCTTTGCAAGCTGCTGTCGGGGCCATGTCCTGCCCAGTGCAGAGGCTAAAGGAGGGGCTGGCTCCCCCGGTCCCCAGGGTCCCAGTGCCCATGTGTGTCTGTGCATGTCCTGTGTTCTCTCTGAGGCCGCTCACGATTTGTCTCTCCTTCCGACGCCACCTCACCAGGAGCAGTACACGGTAAAGTGCCTCTCTCTCTCTCTCTCTCTCTCTCTCTCTCTCTCTCTCTCTCTCTCTCTCTCATTCTGTCTTGTCTCCGGTGCCCCGTTCGCAGCCATGTTGGTTCTGGCCTTCTCTTCCTGTGGCCTTTGTTCTTGCTGGTGTCCTGTTGCTTACTGTGACCAGAGCCTGCTCCCCAGGGGTGGAGGAGTCCCGAGGGCCCACAGTCACCTGCCACTGTGACCCACTAGCTCTTACCTAGAACAGGAGGGGCAGGAAGTGTTCTTCCTCGCATGTGATGTCAGCAGGGCCAAGGAGCTGGGGAGAGTAGTCACCCGAGCAGCTGAGGTGTGGAAAATGTGCTTTCCGGGCAGGAGGTGGCCTTCCCACTGAGGAGCATCTGCCTAGCATATCCTTCCAGCCCACTGTGCTAGCATACACCTAGCACTCAGGGACTGAGACAAGAGAATCTTCTTTCAGGTTAGCCTGGTTTACATACTTGTGTCTGCCTCAAAAACAATAATAGATATATAGAAGTCAGTGTTCTTCTTTAATATATAACAAGCAGTTAGAAATAAGAAACACTGATCAGTGGACAAAAGTATATAAGCAGAAATATCAGGGCTGGGTGGCGGCGGCGGCGGCGGCGGCGGCGGCGGCGGCGGCGGCGGTGGCGGTGGCACACGCCTTTAATCCCAACACTCAGGAGACAGAGGCAGGTGAATCTCTGAGTTTGAGGCCAGCCTGATGTACATAGTTCCAGACTAGCCATAGCTACATAAATAGATCCTTTCTCAAAACAAAAAAGACACTTTAGTTGGTACAGTATTTGCCATGGAAACATGAGGACCCAAGTCCAGTCTCTGGAGCCCATGTAAAAGCCTGGCATGGGGGACACATATAAACCCAGCATTGAGGACGGAGAGAGGCAGGTTCCTGCGCCTCTATGGCCAGTGAGAGATCCTGTCTCCAAAGATTAGGTGACACCTGAAGAATGTCACCTGAGGTTGACATGTAGCCTTCACACACCTGCACACATCTACACAGACACATACATATGAAGACAAAACAATTGACCAAGAGGGCTGAAAGCACAGGCGCCATCACATGTACACACACACACACACACACACACACACACACACACACACACACAGCCATAACCAGCCTTCCTCACCATGCCAGGAAATGGTGCTCTCCACCAGAAACCCTGGTGCTAGGCAGTAACCAACATATTTGCCCCTGGGACTGCTGCCTTTGTCCAGAGTCCTGAGACCTCACACCAGCTGGGACAGCAGTCAAGATTAAAGAGAACACAGAGGAATTCATCACAAGTTGGGCCTCTGAGGGGTTCCCTGTCAGACACAGCACGTGTCTAAGTCTGATGTCAGATCTCTCTAGAAACAGCACCAGAGGCTGACAGACCCCAGAGCTGTCGAGGGAGGCATCAGGAAAGGGAGGTGAGCATGGCTGGGTGGATGGTATGCAAAGCCACACGGGGCACACCCATCATCCAGCACTCAGGAGCGTAACATCAGAGCATCTCAAGGCAACATGGGCTCCATGGTGAAAGCTTGTCTCAAGGGAATTTAAGAGCTGTGAGATAAACGAGTAAAGGCACCGAGCCTGGCAGCCTGAGTTCAGTTCCTGAGATCTATATAGCGAAAGGAGAGAACCAACTTCCAAATGTTGTCCATGAGTGCTGTGGCACACACATGCCCACAAAATAAATAAATGTCATTTAAAAGGGTTTTTTGACTAGCCAGGAGGTGGTGGTACGCACCTTTAATCCCAGCACTCAGGAGGCAGAGGCAGGTGGATCTCTGAGCTCAAGGTTAGCCTGGTCTACAGAGTGAGTTCCAGGACAGCCAGGGCTACAGAGAAACCCTGTCCTGAAAAACAAAAAGCGTTTTTGGCTGGGCATGATGGTGTGCACCTTTTAACCCAGCACCCAAGAGGCAACAAACAAACAAAACAAAACCAAAAACCAGAAGATCTCTGAATCCAAGGCCAGCCTGGCTTACATTGTGTGTTCCAGGGCTACACAGTAAGACCCTAGCTCCAAAAACAGAAAAAGAAGAAAAAAATTGAAAGCCAGGGATTGTGGCCAGAGGTTAGGCTGTGCAGCAGTCAGTGGGTTGGGATAGACTGCAGAGGGCCTTGGCATGCCAAACAGAAGGTCTGCCTTGCTCCTTAAGAACTCAGATTTGGGGGCTGGAGAGATGGCTCAGCGGTTAAGAGCACTGGCTATTCTTCCAGAGGTCCTGAGTTCAATTCCCAGCAACCACATGGTGGCTCACAACCATCTATAATGAGATCTGGCACGCAGACAGAACACTGTATACATAATAAATAAATAAATCTTTAAAAAAAAAAAAAAAAAAAAAAAAAAAAAAAAAGAACTCAAATTTGGAAAGGATCCTCAGTAGAAGGAAATGGTGACCGGTATGTGTGAAAAGGCGGGAAGCAGAAAGATGTGTGAGGTGATACGGTCTGGCCCCCGATGAACCGTGGACACTTGGAAGAGTACCCTCTGGGCCTTGGGTGTGAAGACAGCAGACAAATATGACTCTGGGATTTGTGTTTGGGCCCTGGGTAGGAATGGGGGGGTCCATTGATAGCCCCATGCCATACCACCCTCTTGGGGAACCAAGTTGTGGGTAGCTGGGAGCCCCTGTGTCTTTGGGATCTGCATAGCTAAGCCATACAGGCCCCACTTTTTACCACTGGCAAAGATAGATGGGTACCTTAGCGACTAAGGCAGCAGCAGCCATAGCTGAGCTCATGTTGGCATCTGAAAGGACCAGCCCCTGGTTACTTGTGTCCTTCAGCTTAGGGGACGTGGAGGGAGATGAGCCATCCCGACTCCTTCAGGAGGGTGGATGTCATCCAACGCTCACCAGCCTTCCAGGCCAAAAGCTTTGCTACAAAGAGCAGTGGAAGAGTTGGTGCAAAAGTCTGCACGTGGCGGTGCACACTTCAATCCCAGAGCTTGGGAGGCCGGTGAAGGAGGAGCTCTGTAGTTCCCGGCCAGCCACAGCTACATAGGAAGACACTATCTCAAAAAAAACTAAAAGGAAAAAAAGTCAGTGCAGAGGTGGGGTCTTCAACAAACTGTGAGATCGAACCTCTTCAAAGCCATCTGGTTTCCAGGCCATCCATCAGAAAGGGATGGGATGTGCCTGGCTCAGCCCAGACCTGGGTCCAGGCGAGTGGGACCACAAGGGGTTGCAGCCCCTCCCCAGCCTGACTTCCCCTCCATCTCTCCCCTCCCCCAACCCTAACATCCCCCAACAGTGGCAACAGCAAAGGAAAAGACATCAACACCATCAAGTCTCTCCGAGTCCTCCGGGTGCTACGACCTCTAAAGACCATCAAGCGGCTGCCGAAGCTGAAGGTGACTGGGGTCGGGAGAGGGGCCTCGGGCTGGCCACACGCGGATGGGACGGTTGCACATTGCTCCAGAACCCACACTGAGAAACAGACCGTGGTGTGCACTTGGGATCCAAGCACTTGGGGGCTAAGGGGAGACAATCCCAAGTTCCAGATCAGCCTGGATCCACAGAGGACCTCCATCTCAAAACATGCTGAAGGAGATGCTGGTGGCCTCATGGCCTCTGTATATGGGTTACTTACCGGGCTTGTCCAGTAGACGGCAGCAGAGGGGTTGGCTGGCTGAATCTGCCCTAGGTCAGGACTCCCTTTCATGGTCAGCGCAGAGACAGGGCAGACCATAGTTGAGGAGGCACTAGTTCCAGGGCAGCAGAACTATCTAAAAAACCAGGACATGGGGGATGTATCTCAGTGGCAAGAGTTCTTGCCTTGTGTACAAGAAGCACTGGGTTCCATACCCAGTGACTCAAACTGGCAGAGGCCGGAGGATTAGAAAATCAAGGCCATCCTTTTAAGGCCTGCCTGAGCTACATGAGACCCTGTCCAAAAATGGTTGTGAGGTGCCTGAAACAGGACACGTGCTGTGTGTACAGCCGCCACACTGCTGTTAGGGGACAAGGGCAAGGGAGAGTCGTGCACACGTGGAATGTATCTTCCGCCAGTATTTTCAGCCCAGCTGTTAGAACCTGCAGGTGCCCCAGGTGTAGCGAGAACAGCCATGCTTCTGGTCTCACGCCTCTGTCTTCCGACGCAGGCTGTGTTTGACTGTGTGGTGAACTCACTCAAGAATGTCTTCAACATCCTCATTGTGTACATGCTGTTCATGTTCATCTTCGCCGTGGTGGCTGTGCAGCTCTTCAAGGGCAAGTTCTTCCACTGTACAGATGAATCCAAGGAGTTCGAGAGAGACTGTCGGTGGGTGGGCCGCTGTCGGTGGGTGGGCCGTGGTCCCCGGACACCATGGCAAGGGAGGTTGAGGTACAGGGTGGGTGGTGCAGACACTGAGGCAGAGGAAGGACTCTGGGTCAGCTTGGGTCTGGAGTAGGGTTTTTATTTTGTTTTTAAGTGTGGTGTGGTGGTACACACCCAGGATCTCAGCACTCAGAAGGCTAAGGCAGGAGGATCACCCTGAGTTTTGAGACCAGCCTGGGTTACAGAGTGTGTGTGCTTGGCATGTGCAAGGCAAGGCACAGGCCCGCTCCCTGGCATGAAAAGTAATAACAAAAAGTAAAAGACCTCTGTGATGCGAGGCACAGACCTGTCGCCCCAGCCCTCGGGAGGCTGAGATGTGAGGGTGGAGAGGCCCAGACTAGCCTGGGCTACAGAGAGACCCTATCTCATAAAAGAAAAGCAAATAAGAAACAGTGAGAATCTGGGTCCACAAACCTGCTAAGCCCTTCTCCTAATCTCCCAGTGACTTTGAGGCGGGGCTCTTAACACAAATCCATAGTCCCTCCGTGGGTCATGTCTGAGCAACCCTGTTCAGATGCTTCCCAGGCACGGTGGCACAGGCCTGTCATCCCACTGCTTGGGACATTGAGGCGGGAAGAGCCAGAATCCCCAGCCAGCCTAGGCTATGTTGTGAGACCCTGCCATACAAGAGGGATCCTAGACTCTTGGGTGGTGTTTGGGACTCACTCTTGCCTGTTCTGAAAGGGGCAGCCATGGCCTCCTGAGATGTGAGGACCCCGACATAGGCTGTCCCTGTGTCTGCCTCCCCATCCTGCGTGTGTCCCCACACCCACACTCAAGCCAGGGTCTCCGGCTCCCACAGGGACAGCGCTGTGCCCCTCCAGGCAGCGCAAATGGCCTTGGGAGGTGGTGGCGCCCTGCTGACTAACCAGCTCTCTGTGACAGAGGCAAGTACCTCCTGTACGAGAAGAACGAGGTGAAGGCCCGCGACCGCGAGTGGAAGAAGTACGAGTTCCACTACGACAACGTGCTCTGGGCCCTGCTCACGCTCTTCACCGTGTCCACGGGCGAGGGCTGGCCACAGTGAGTGGTCTGCGCCAAAGGGCAAGGGCTGGGGACCCCAGGAGCAGAGTGGAGGGGGGGAGAGAAGGGGTGTCGGAGCCCGGCCCTGTGCCCAGGGTTGCTACCAAGATGGCACTCCCACAGTTCGGGGTGGGGGGCGCTGTCCACGGGGCTGTGGGCGTGGCTCTGATGCTGAACTCTGGCCTGGCTGTCGGGAAGCCCAGGTTACTCCCCCGGCAGCACAAATGTGAAGACGAACTTAAAAACAGCAGCCTTTCTGGGCACGGTGGCCACGACCAGTAAGCCCAGCATCCCAGTGGCAAAAGCAGAGGGGTCTCTGTGACCCCTTGGTGCCACGATGGAGCTCTAGACCGTCCAAGGGTGCACAGTGAGACTCAGAACAAACAACACAAGGCTGGGAGGTGGCTCTGAACAGGCTGTTCATCCAGAAGACAGG
>NC_051067.1:75457521-75480021 GCF_004664715.2 Peromyscus leucopus
CTACAGGACATACAAGCTTTCTGGATGCCTACAGGCATTCACACACACACAACACACACATATAAACATCTATGCCCGTAGACACACACATATATAAACATATATACCCATAGACACACACAGACACATATAAAATATACCAAAAACACACAGACACATATATAAACATATACCATAGACACACACAGACACATATATAAACATATACCCATAGACACACACAGACACATATATAAACATATATGCTCATAGACACACAGACACATATATAAACATATGCCCATAGACACACACACATATATAAACATATGCCATAGACACACACAGACACATATATAAACATATATGCCCATAGACACAGACACACATATAAACATATATGCCCATAGACACACACACATATATACATATATGCCCATACACACACACACAGACACATATATAAACATATATGCCCATAGACACACACAGACACACATATACAAACACAAAAGGAAATACAAAAACCTTCTTAATTGACAAGAAAGCTTGGCTACAGTATCATTGAGATGCTTTATGGCAAATAAATAAATTCTGAGCATATCAGCAGATAAAAATGGCCACAAATACAGACTGGTGCCGTGGCTCATGGCTCACGTGTGTGATCACAGCACTTAGGAGGCTGAACTGGGGTCATTACCATGATTCTGAGGCCCTAGACCGAGACCCTGTCTTACGACCCAGGGCTTTGCTGAGCTGTTGCCCTCTCTGGGCCCTTAGGTCGGACCACAGCCTGGCTCCTAGCCAGGCCACTGATTCTCTGCCTCTCTTCTCTTCTAGTTCTACGGAGCCTCTGTGGCCTACGAAAACGCCCTCCGAGTGTTTAACATCGTCTTCACCTCGCTCTTCTCTCTCGAGTGTGTGCTGAAAGTCATGGCCTTTGGGATTTTGGTACGTGGGGCCCGAGGTAGTGGGCAGCGGGAACACATAGGCTCAGGGTATGGGAGAAGTGTGTGCTCTGGGCCCCAAGACCTGGTCCCCAGCGAAGGCCCACGCCCAACTGCACAGCTTTGTGCTGACCTAGAAATAAGTACCAGGGAGGCCAATCCAGATTTGCCGGGAGCTAGTGGTAATGTATTCGGCTGTCCTCCAGATGACCCAGTCAGAGGTTCTGATGTCAGAAAACCACGACCACAGAGGACAAGTCTCTAGTAGTCACACTGGCCAGGCCTGGTGGAGGACACCTGTCACCCCAGTACTTGGAAGGCTGAGGCAAGAGACTCTGGAATTCAAGGCCAGCCTGGGGCAGAGTAAGACATGTCAGAAGTAAAGACAGAAAGGATGGAAGGGAGGTAGGAGAAGAAAGGAAGGAAGCGAGCAGTTTTGACGGAAGCCCAGCAGATCTCACGGCGCAGTGCACAGACACCAGAGTGGAGTCCCAGGACCCACCCCACTGTCGTTTTACTTCATCTTGACTTTGTAATTAATTTTATTTACGTGCGTTAGTGTGTGCCTGCGTGCGTGCGTGCGTGCGTGCGTGCGTGCGTGTGTGTGTGTGTGTGTGTGTGTGTGTGTGTGTGCGCGCGCGCCACATGTGTGCCTGGTGCCCTCAGAAGCCAGAAGAGGTCAGCGAATCCCCTGGGAGTAGAATTATGGAGAGTTGGGAGCTGCTGTGTGGGTACTGGTCATTGGACCCAGGTCCTCTAAAAGAGCAGCCAGTGCTCCTAACTGCTGAGCCATCTCTGTCCCCTGACTTCATTCTGAGACAGGGTTTCACTACGTTACCCAGGCTGAAAGCTGAGAGATGGTTCAATCAATAAAGCGCCTGCCTCAAAAGCATGAGGAATTCAGTCCCTAGACCCCCACACCACCAAAAAAAGAAACCTGGGTATGGTGGCATGCACTTGTGATCCTAGCACTGGGGGGGGGGGGGGGTAGAGGATGGAGGGCCCTGTGCTCCCTGGCCTGACAGTCCAGACAGCGGGAAACCTTGTCTCCAAGGTGGCAGGCAGCGTTCCTGAACATGACTCTTGAGTCTGTTCTCTGGCCTACACCCATACAAATCCAGGCGTGTGCATACACAGGATCACGCACACATACGTCCACAAATGGGAAAAGAGGCCCAGACCGGCCTTGCTTTGACCCTCCCTCCCTCAGTGCCGGCTTTGAACTTGCAATCCCCATGTGTCAGCTTCCCCAGAGTTGGTATGACAGGCTTGTGCTATCAGGCACAGCTATGCCGTGATTTCTAAAATTGTCTCTTTCATCCAGGTGAATTTTTCTTTTAACGGTGTATCATGCCCTGCTAAGTGTTTTGTCTATACTGGTGGCCTAGTCTTCATCTGAGGCACTCAGCTCCCCCAGGGAAGCGATGAGGAGGTAGAGGGACTGGGAAGTTACACAGGGAAGCCACACCCTCACTCTCACCAGCTCCTAACTGAACTGGAGTGCCTGCTTTCATCTTGATGTGTCAATGTCCTGTGGCTGTGACAGATGCTGAGAGATCCATCTTACTAAGCTGGGAAGGTTTATCTTTGGTTCAGAGTTTCCGAGGTTTCAGCCCATGGCATTTCAGCCCCATTGCCTTTGCGCCTGTGGGAAGGTCACTGGACATGATAGAGAACGAGGTGGAGCAGAGTACCCACTTCATGGCAGCCGGAAGCCAAGAGCAAGGGAAAGGAGCTGGCCGGCCCTGGTGGCCTGCTTCCCCTCATGGGAATCCAGCACGTCCCAGTCACTGCCTACCTAGCCTTCCCCTGTGGGTCTCTGGCCCAGCCCCTACCAAACTCATGATGTATTTCTAATAGCATCCATTTGACACAGAAGTATTAGGTGTTTTTAAATCAAGCCTGGCAGCATGCACCTGTAACCTCAGCACTGAAGGCTGAATCAGGAGGCTTACAAGTTCAAGGCCAGCCTGGTTCACATAGTGAGCTTCAGGCCAGCCATGGCTAGATAGCAAGACAAAGCCAAAGAAAAAGAAAGAAAAGGAAAACTCACTATTTTTGTAGGGCTTTAGAAGGCTCATAGATATCTTGAAATTTAGCTTGTGTTCTTTCAGAGCACAGGTGGTGAGCCAGACTTTGAGATGCACACTGGGAATCCCAGCTCTCGAGAGGCTGAAGAAATAGAATCAGGAGTTTAAGGCCAACCTGGACTACATGAGACCCTGCCCCCACCAAAAAGACCTATTATGTACAGTCAGTGTGGTGGTGCTCATCCTTAATCCCGGCACTCTGAAGGCAGAGGCAGGAGGATCTCTGTGAGTTTGAAACCAGCCCGTGAGCTCCAGGCCAGCCAAGGCTACGTAGTGAACCACTGTCTCAAAAACACAACAGCGGCAGCAGTGAGTCGGGGAGAGGAGGGACAGGGAAGGGCTTTCACCCGCCCCCCAGTCATGGAGACCACGCGGCCTTCGACCTCACTCCCTTTCACTAGGCCCCACCTCTTAGATTCACACCACCTCCCGTGGACACCACGGGCTGATGACCCGGCCTCTTGGCCTCAAGGACTCAAAGTGTAGCGTGCAGTTGTTGTGTTGAGGGACTTCTTACAGGTGCATGTGAACTGCCCACTGTTGTCTCCTGGTTCAGTCCTCCTGGAGGGCTCCCGGCAGGCTCAGCCAGCCTCCGGGACAGAGTCCTCATCTTGGCTAACTGAGCTGCTTGAGGGCTTCAACACCAGAAAAACCTGGACTCAAAGTCTGCCCCCCTTCCACAGGGTGTATCACCTGATTGTAACTAGAAGGGGGTCACTCCTTCAGCAGAGTCCCTGGTAGCATCAAACCCAATAATACATATCAGGGCTGCCCTTCTTGGGGTCACCTCCCAAATCAATTATTGGCACTCAGTCCTTGTCTCAGGCTGTTCATCCAAGGAATACCTGTGAAGTCTGGCAGGGAATGAGCACTCTATAAATACTAGAAAGGGTGAAAATAAAGCTCATGGGGGTGCAGATGGCTCAGTCAGTGCAGTGCTTGCCACATAAGTGTGAATTCAGACACTAGCACCCGAAAAGACGTGTGGTGGGCATATCTGTAACCCCAGCACTGGGGAGGACTCCTGGGGTTCACTAGCCAGAGAGCCTAGCAAGCTCCAGACCAGTGTCTGAGAGACCATGTCTCAAAAGACACCCTTGATTGACCTTTAGGCTCTGACATCCACAGGTGTGGCCAAATTCACATGTGTGGCCAAATTCATGTGGGCGTGTATACGTGTACACATGGGCACACACACAACAGCAGCAGCACAGCAGCACATGGGCAACCACACACACACACACACACACACACACACACACACCAGCAGCATGGCAGCACATGGGCAAATGTCTTAAAGTTGAATGTGTCCCAGACCCACCTCCAGAAGTTCTATGTTGTTGGGTTACAGCCCCAAAACTTAGTTTTCTGTTGTTTTTTTTTTTTTTTTTTTCTGAGACAGGGTTTCTCTGTGTAGCTTTGCACCTTTCCTGGAACTCGCTTTGGAGACCAGGCTGGCCTCGAACTCACAGAGATCCGCCTGCCTCTGCCTCCTGAGTGCTGGAATTAAAGGCATGCGCCACCACCGCCTGGCCTGGTTATGTTTTTATAGACTCAGAGTGTAGCCCAGGCTGGCCTCAAACTCTCAATTTCCCTGCCTCGGCCTTCTGAATACTGGAGTTTACAAGTGGCAGCACCATGCCAGCCCAGTCTTGTGGGTTTTGGTTTCTTTTGGTCTTTTTTGAGACAAGGTCTCACTGTACAGCCCTGGCTGACAGGCTCTACCGCTGCCTCCAGAGTGCTGGGAATAAAGGCATGCACTATCAAACCTGACTTCAAATGTATTTTTAACAAGTATTCCCACAAAGGTCTGTAAGGGGTAGCCTGAGCAATGGGGCACTGAATTGTGTCCATGCTAGGTCCCTGCAGGAAGGAGAGCATGACCAGGAAGTCCCATGTCTCCTGTGAGCTGTGCTCCACAGAAGAAGCATGGAGAATGGTTCTTGGTGATCACAGGAAGGTGTCAGCTCCCAGCTTAACCTAACATGGATTCAAGTCCCCCTCCAACTGAGTGGATCCCACCCAATCCCTCTGTATCTTTGCCCTTGTTGGCACTTCTAAGAAACCAGAGCTGGAGCATTGGCCTCCCGCTTCTGAGAGGAGCTACCTTCTTCTCAGCCAGTCTTCCACTGTGCCAGGGCTGAGGCTCCACACACTTACAGTGTCAATTCTTTAGGAGACTTTTACAGAAAGCCTGAAATTCCTCATGTGACATTCAGGTGACAGATCCTGAGCTTAAGATCAGTGGCCAAACACCTAGAAGTTGCCTTCATTGAGTATTCCCCTGAAGCGGAGTCTGAGATGAGGGTTAAATGCAAAGAACCTACCTGGGAGGTGACTCCCGAAAGGGCAGGAGAGAAGGAGAGTCAAGGGCAGGGACCCCACTGCCCACAGTGGAGCGTGTCTTACAACGCAGTCAGTGCTTGGGGCTCCGTTCCACCTGAGGCCTCCAGGTGGCAGCAGAGAGCACAGTCACCAGCAGGATCTCTGAAGAGGGAGGTGTATTGAGCACCCAGGGGCTGTCAATCAAGAACTGCAGCCCGGGCCTGACCCTGGGAGACAGTAAAGAAAGCCAGTGGTGGTATATGAGGGAAGGTTGGGCCCAAATACCAGAAGTGCCACTGGGACCTGAATTCCCCCCAGGCAAGTGTACCCCAGCACTCACCTGTTGAGCACATACTGCCTATCAAACTGCAAACCGTGCTTCATGCATACTCATGATCTGATGGCCCAGGAACTCCCGGCTCCGGTGCCTTCCCAGTGAGGCAGAAGGACAAGGGAAAAGCTGCTCACATGTGATTTTTTGTCGGAGCAAGAGGGCTCTCTGGAGATTCGAGGCTATGAACCTGGGATAAGAGCACAGCCTGATAATGCCCCTCTTGAGCCAGTACAGAGCTGGGACATGGGTCGGTCAGGAGAGGTCACAGTAACACACGTCCCCTGAATCTGAGGCTTCTGTCAACAAAGGAAGCCGGGGAGGGGGGGGCGGTGTGCCTCCTGGTTACTTGGGGATCCAGCCCCCACCGGGAATAGCCAGCTGGCACAGGGTTAGGAGAGCTCTGGGCTCGGGGCCAGGGAGATGGACCGGTTTATAAAGTGTTGGCTGTGCGAGCGTGAGGACCTGAGTTTGATCCCCAGCGCCCGCCTGAAGCCCCTCCCAGCGGCCTGTGACCTCAGCTCCAGGGAATTGGACACCCACACAAACACATAATAATTCAATTTTTAGAAGTCATGTAAAGGCCAGGCCTGGCCGTGCACACCCGTAGCGAGGGGAGGTAATCAGGAAGATCCATGGGGCTCGCTGGCCAGCCAGCCTAGCTGAGTCCATGAGCTCCAGGTGAGCGAGAGACCCTGTCTCAAAGAACAATGGATGTCTCCTGAGGAAGAGCATCTGAAGTTGACCTCTAGCCTCCATACCCATGCGGACATGTATGTGTGCAGCCCACAGAGACAGAGACAGAGAGATACTGGAGGCTCTCACCAGCCAACAGCACTAGCTTTGCTCATAGCAGCCTTAGCAGCTGTGAAGCCCTGTTCCAATGTCCTCTCTTGTCCTTCTCACCCACATCAGGAAATAGAGACACAAAGTAGTTAAGCACTTTACCCACAGCCACACAGCTCTGGTAGTAGAGATGGGATCTGAACTCAGAGGCTGTTCTCTCAGACAGTGGTCATAAACATAATGGGGCCCTGAATACAGACACTGGGCTCCCCTGAGCCTCCTTTCAATGCTGACTCTACCTGCACCGTGGGTGCTGGCCACGGGCAGGGAGCCTGTTCACATCACAGCGTCTCGCTGCCACCACCCCTAGTGTCTTTGAGGAATTCTGTGATGTCCTGGGCACATTTCGGAAATGTTCAAAAGATGGGTCCAGCAGAGCAGAGGCAGGTCCCTGAATCCCCTCTGGGGCAAGCTGTCAGGATCAGGGTTCAAGGCAGAGGGCTCTGATGACATGGAGCTGCTCTTCCCACACATTTGTCATGCCCCAGGATGCCCCTTCTGGCCTTGGGGAGTGAGGGCACAGAGTCCTTTGTTGGCATCTTTGTCTTGTGGGTCCCTGTTCTAGAATTATTTCCGCGATGCCTGGAACATCTTCGACTTTGTGACTGTTCTGGGCAGCATCACAGACATCCTCGTCACCGAGTTTGGGGTAAGTCTCCCGCCAGCTTCTCTCTCGGGGACTCGGGGACTCGGGCTGAAGTAGTGGGAGGTGGCAGGAAGGGGGTCCAGAAGCAGCGGTTCCTGGCGGGCACAGTGGGCTATGACCGGTGCTTGGCGGGAAGCACAGAGGGGAACTGAGATGGGGAGTGAGTGTGAAGAGTTTTTCTGGGTGGTGATTTGGGGGTGCAAAGACAGCCCCTTAAGGTCTCAGTGAGGGGAGATGGGTGTGTCCAGAGCCAGGACATAGGGCAGGGCTGAGAAGTGCGCTTCCCTGCCTGGTGGCTAGTAAAATTATGAATAGAGTATGGCTTAGGATAAGTAATGCAGTCCACTACATTGAGAACTGATCCGTTTAAAGGCGAATAGAGCTCAGCGCCTGCTCCAGCTGGTCCACACGGTTGGGTTCCACTGACCCCTGCTAGCCTGTTGGGAATAGCACTCTCAAAGCCTTAGGGTGGTAGTCCCTGGAACAGGAGCCCTCTACCACCCCTTCCAAATAGGGAAAGGGAGGCAGATCCTGAGCTCTCGGGACACATTGTCCTTATCCCTTTTCAAGGAAATCCAGGGCCCCAGAATTCCCCTTCCAGACCTTGTCCTTGGCCATAAGCCAGTGAGCCCAGACTTGGGAGCCCTCAGGAAACTAAGGGGACAGTAGAAGATCCTCCCAGGGACAGGAACGCACCAGCAAACCATCAATGCCCAGGCCAGTGGTGGGGTGGGTTCCCCCCCCCCCAATGACAATGGAAATAATAATAACTGGACTGGGAGTGTGGCCCAGCAGCAGACTGCTGGCTTGGCCTGTGTAAGGCCCTGGGTTGGTTTCCTCACCCCCAAAACCAAAACAAACAAACAAAAAACCACATTTAGAATATTGTACCAAGCACTTCATATGAACTGGCTCCCATTGAGAGTCTGGGCTCAGTGCACAGGAGAATTGTCTCAAGGGTTAGACTGAAGGAACTGAAGAGCAAGTCCAAGAGGGTGAGTGAAGGATCCCAGGGTATCCAAACGCCCAGCCACCATGCTGAAGTGGAATGGCTGGACACAGACCAGGGTGGCAGGCAGCAGAGCACAATGCAGAGAGACCCTGCCTCTCCGTCCTCTCCCACCAGTGCCCCTTGCTGACCCTGCATGGGATGGATGGGCAGGAGCGAGCTGTCTCAGTCCACACAGCAGGGCACTTGACACCCAGCACCAGGAGGCAAGGCCTGACTGACTCCTGCAAGCTCTGGAAGTCCCAGAACAGACTTAACCGTTTGCCCACTCCTGCAAGGCTGGCACTTCTCTGGCCTTCGGAAGGGAGTGTCAGGACAGCCTTGAGACAATGTTCCTTTGGGGTCAGAGGTTGGGAGGAGCTGTCTGCTCCCCAGCAGGGCACGTGGAAAGAGTTAGTTGAAACTTCCAGACATCCACAGGTCTGATCCCGACTGCTTACTCTAGAAGGTAGGATGGGGACAGATGGAGGCCAGTTCAGAGACATGTAGACCATTACAGTAGCCAAACAGTGCTCCCAACCACCCAATTGGCTCTTGTCAGATCGTCCCTTAGGCAGCAGGGATAATGCCGCCACTTCATCAATTCCATACACAACTCAGACCCACTCGACCTTAGGCAGGCACATATTGGGCACCTGCTGTTTCCAGCAGAGTTATAGGTACTAGAGACAGAGAAAAAGCAAGACGAAACAGGAGTGCCTGACCCAAAGGGCTTCTGCTCTAGAGAGGACCAGACAATAACAGGCCACCAAGATGGCTCCGTGGGTTAAGGTGTCTTAAGTTACTTTTCTTTTTTTTTTTTTTTTTTTTTTTTTGGTTTTGGTTTTTCGAGACAGGGTTTCTCTGTGTAGCTTTGCGCCTTTCCTGAAACTCACTTGGTAGCCCAGGCTGGCCTCGAACTCACAGAGATCCACCTGGCTCTGCCTCCCGAGTGCTGGGATTAAAGGCGTGCGCCACCACCGCCGGGCCTTAAGTTACTTTTCTATTGATGTGACGAGACACTGTGTCCAATGCAACCTGTAAAAGAAGCGTTTAATTGAAGGCTCAGAGCTCCTGAAGGTAGTCGAGTCCATGACCACTGTGGCAGGGAGCGTGTAAGCAGGCGCACAGGCATGGAGCTAGGGAGGTATCTGGAGAACTTACATGAGGTACACGGGGAGAGAGCAGGAACTACCGGGGAAGGACTTGGGCTTTTGAAACCTCAAAGCCCTACTCCCCCAAGTGACAGATCTCCTCCAACAAGGCCACCCCTCCTAATCCTTTTCAAACTGTTCCACCATCTGGAGACCAAGTATTTAAATCTATGAGCCTATGGGCCATTCTCATTCAAACCACCACATTACCTGAGTTCGATCCCTGGGACCCACACAGGCACACAAAATAAATAAAATATAATTTTAAAAGATTAAAGGGCCAGGCAGCAGTGGCACAGGCTTTTAATCCCAGCACTCAGGAAGCAGAGCCAGTTGGATCTCTGTGAGTTCGAGGCCAGCCTGGTCTACAGAGTGAGATCCAGGACAGGCACCAAAACTACAGAGAAACCCTGTCTCAAAAAACAAACAAACAAACAAAAAAGATGAAAGGAAGTAGGCTGGAAGTGCAAGTAATGTAGAGCCCCTGTCTACAGTGAGGGGTAGGGGCATGGCTCCATGGCAGAGCACATGCCTTGAAACCCTACCCCACCCACTGGTGAGGGTCTGGATGTGTGACTCAGTGGTAGAGCTCAGGTTTGCTTGTGGGAGACCCTGCCCCTAACCACAGTAGTACACACACAGTCACCTCCTGAGGTGCTTGGCATAAAAACCGGCCACAAAATTCCGTTCCCAGTGGTTGTTATTATTATTACCATTGTTATTGTTCCCATGAGTGTACTTTGGTGTGCAGTCAAGCTTCCCTGAGACACCACCGTTTTGAGGGGAAGATGATGGGTAGGCATATGACCTGTCCTCACCCTGTACTAGATGCTGGTAGCCCCTGTCTGGGACCCAGGTAAGGCCACTATCCTTGAGGCTAGAGCCAGGCTGAGCTAGGAGAGCAGGAGGGCAGTTAGTTCCCTGGGGGTCTCGAGGCTAAAACACTAGCACAGCCCTGGGCTTTAATGTTGTGCCCAGGCTTGGCTGGGGGCGGGTTTGCCCGTGCGCGATGGATAATGACTGTGTTTCTTGTCTTGTCTCTCTCCATGCCTGCTGTTTAAACTGTGTACTGGCGCAACGCCGTCTGAAAAACTCATCCAATCAAAATGCACTATGAAATCCATTTGTTCACCCATGACGTGGTCTGTGTGTCCATACACCAATGACTTACCTCCCAACCCACCGCCACCGCCACTGCCACCCCACTCCCCGCCCGGGGAACCGAAACCCATTGGTTTTTTGGCACTGGTTACAAATCCACCTAAAAAATTAAATTAAAACAAAAACAAAAACGCTGAATCGCCTCCCCAACTGCCCCCGCCCGCCCGCTCCCCCTCCATCTTCAACATCTGCATCTAGAATCCGGTTGGTGTTACCTCTTTCTGAAGTGTAAATGCCTTACATTAACTGTGACTGCACTGCATGCCCCGCCCACCCCGCCTCTGTCCGTCTCCCGTCCTCTCTTCCTCCCCTTTCCTAGAGCTCCCTCTGGTTGGTTTTATTGGACTCTGGATCGGAGCTTCGGCTCCAAAGGGTTTGTGTCCTTGGCAAGAAAGGAATGTTCTCCCTCCTCTAGGACCCCAGGGTGTGACCAGATTCTCCATCCCACTCACATCCCAGAGCTGACAGAGTGGTGGAACAGAGCTGTGATCTCAGTGTTCAGAAGGTTAAGGCTAGCAGATTGAAGTCTGAGGCCAGCCTGATCTACATAGCAAGTTCCAGTCCAGCCAGAGCTACAGTAACTCTGTCCCAGATTTAAAAGAAAAAGAGAGAGAGAGTGAATCAGCAAAGACATCTGATATTAACCTCGAGATCCCACACGTGCATGTGCCTCCCACGCACAGCGCCCTGTTGGTACACCACATCTGCTCCCACCGCATTCCTTGCCCCTTTGCAGCCCTTAGTAGCCATGATTCCCCATCCCTGCCTGCTCACCTCCTGGAGACGCACTGAAGGGCCTCCGGAGGTGTGCCCACAGTAAACATGCATTCATCCAGCAGACACAAATGGGGCCCTGTTAGGTGCCACTCATAAAGGGCCAGGTTGTCCCCCATTGCCACCCTGCTTGGCTGCTGTGAAGTAGGGGAGGGGCAGACTTTGTCCTCCAACCCCAATTCTACTGGAAAGTGTAACTTCACTGCTGGAAGAACAGGCAACATTAGAAAGGCCTTCTGGCCCCCCCACACACACACCCTGTGGGCAGGAGTATGCAGAGGTCAAGGTCTGCAAGTGAGAGGACTTGGGTCCAGCAGAGAGAAAGGCTGGTTCAGAAAGATGAAGGGATGGGGCATCTAGGCTTCATCCTGAGCAGTAAATAGATCTGCCAGGATTTGAATCAAGGGCACTTCTGGGACTGATTAGACAAGATTGCCAGGAAACCCCAGGGGAGGTGACAGGGACATTGAGAATGGGGGGGGGCTCTGCAGGGCCTGGGGAGGGGCTGAGCTGGGTGTCTCTGGAAAACTAGAGATGGAAGTTAGGGAGTGGAAGGAGGCCAGGATTTGGGGGGGACCCCTCTAGCCAGGTGGAGTCTGAAGCGCCCTTCGGATGCCGCAGAAGAACCCCAGTTCGGGGCCTGGGGCCTGAGGAAGGGCTCACATCTAGGAAGTTTGGAGTGGTGCCCATGTCTTTCTACAAACCCAAGAGACACCTGCCCTTGAGCATGTCACTGGAAGAGAGCGCAAGGACCAGGATGCCACACACACCTGAGCCTGCATCCTCCGCTGGCTGCCGCTCAGCCTGGAGCACAGGGTGGGGTCTGAGTAGAAAGAGGACTCCTTGGGAGTTCTGTGTGCTGACAGGACTCCATGCAGACCCAGGAAGAGCTGGAGGAGCGGATGAGGCCTAAGACCCCTGACTTCTCCAGTCCCTACCCCTCCTCCCTCATGTGTGCGCATGCTCAGCGGCTGCTAGATCCCTGCTTCTGCATGTGCCAGTTTGGCCCAGCCTCAAACTGCTCCTATGAACCCCTGCCTCTGCATGGTCGGCCGAGCCCACATGTTATGACCCGCCCCACTGAAGGGATGGCTTGATCTCTGGAGGGCTGAGGGAAAGGGCTGGGACTACTTCTTGGTCGGTGGTCCCACCCCCAGTGGAGCTGGGTGGCTAGGCAGGACCAGGCATCAGGTCAGCTGGGCATGGTGGGTGACAGACTCTTAGCTAGGTTTGCAGGCTTGTATGAGTCTTTTGGAACAGGCTGACAATGATTGGGCCCAACAGTGTCCTAATGCAGGAGCCCAAGGCTTATTCTCCATCCCAGAAACCCTAGAATCAAGTCTTTTACCCCAGAGGCCTCTTACCAGCCTCAGAAATTCTCCAAACTCCAGTCACTGCCTCTCAGCTTCCAAGCCAGAGCTAGCTCAAGGCACAGATCCACTAAAGGGAAGTAAGTTAAACATATAATTCACTGCCCAAAGACAAAGCATAGTGATGCCCCTGTAATCCTAGCACTCAGGAGTCTGAGGCAGGAGGATCTCAAATTCAAGACCAGCCTGCGTGATTGCACAACCCTGTTGCAATAAACAAATAATTCATTAGAGACATGTGACAGACCACAAGGATGCCGTTGTCAAAGCCGTCATCATTAGATCTCATTCAGTCTTGCCTCCTGACCTGTATCCAGAACCCCTACAAATCCTTAGACTGGCACACCAGTAAGCCCCCTTCTGGCCAGAGACCCCTTGCCCTCTTGCTTCATGCCTGCTGGGAATGACCATGTAGTCCCCAGGCAGAAAACTCAAATGCTCTGTGGCCAATTACCAGAGAGATTAGGAAACTGGAGAGCATGTAGCCAGACTCCAGGGTCAGCTGTGAAAGGCCTGGGGGAGCCAAAAAGCCAGATTGGTAGGCAAAATCTGATTTTTTTAAATTAGCAACTTTTTTATTTAAAAAAAAAAAAAAAAAAAAAAAAAAAAAAAAAAAAAAAGCTTGGGCTGACAAATTAGTTTCATTGGCTATATTGGGTCACTTCTCCAACCTCCCCTGAAGCGCCCTGGAGAGTCCTGGGCCTTGCCCACAGTTTCCAGCCAGCCTCTTCCCACTCTAACAGCCTGGGTGGGAGGCCGCAGAGGCAGCGACTAGACCTGGGTTTGGAGGACAGGAAGGGTCCACCTAGGGAAGTCCTGGGGCCAAGGATAGCTTCACCTCCCCACCCCCAGCACTGGCCCCTTGGTGGGCCCTGGGCTGATCAGAGCTCACTCGCCCCGGGAGCTCAGACCTTCCTGCTTCCCGCAGGGCCTGGTCCCGAGACACCACCCAGCCCCAGAAGCTGAGAAGCCATCCCTGAGAGGGGGGAAAAGGGCCCCTAATGCATCTTCTCCGACTCAGCGGGCAGCGAGGACTCACCCTGCAGCCGAACAGCCCCAGCTCCCTCCCGTCCTCCCCATTCCCGCTCGCCAAGGGGGTAAGAAAAGATGCCCTTCCGCTTCTCCCCATTGGCTCCAGCCGCTGCACCTCTGGGCCGTGGGGTGAGGTCAGGGCGGGCAGGAGCGGGTGGGCAGCTCGGCAGGGCAGGGCAGGGCAGGGTGCCCGGTGAGTCCCAGGACAGATGCATTTCTGGCCCGAGCGAGCGTAACATGCCCTCGGACCGCACTTGCCCCCTAGGCCTGCGTGTGCTGGCGCCCTCCCCCCACCCGGCCCGCGTCTGTGCTTCGTACTCTCGTGCTGGGTACTGCAACTTGACCCGCTTGTGTCCTACCGTCTCAGTGCATTTGGTTGTTGGGAGAAATAAAAACCATCTCGATTTTTTTCCTGATTGGATGATTCGGATGTATTATTTTCTTTTCCGTGCTCTTTTGTTATTTTCTCCCCAACCCTGTTCCTTCCTCCTGCCCCCACCCTTTCCCCACTTGTGAGTGGACCTGGCTGGGTGGGCTTAAGCTTTTGAGTTGGTATCTCTTCCTTCCCCACCCGCCCTCCCCCACCCCACTTTTTTTAAGTTCCCCTCCGCTCTATTGCATTAATGGTGCTTTCTCTCCTCTCCCTCCTTATTTGGGGTGTGGCTTGCTTTTTTCCTATTGGTTGGCTTCGTGTAGGGGCCTCTGTGAGTGTTGACTACTATAAACTCCGCAGGGGGGGTGGATGGTCACCTCTCTTCCTCGTCTCCTCAGAATAACTTCATCAACCTGAGCTTTCTCCGCCTCTTCCGCGCCGCCCGACTCATCAAACTCCTCCGGCAGGGTTACACCATCCGTATTCTCCTCTGGACCTTCGTGCAGTCCTTCAAGGTGAGCCGAAGCCGCTGCCCCTGCTGCCCCTGCTGCTGCTGCTGCCCCTGCTGCTGCTGGTCCAGGCCAGAGCAGACCCCCTATCTCTGGGCGAAATGAGGAAACCAAGCCGAAAGAGGTTAATGCACGACCCTAAGGTCTGCACCCAGTGTCTGCAGAACTCTGAGGGCCTCGTTCCCGACCCCAGCGTGACCACCTGACCCAATGCGGGCAGCTCAGAGCAAGAGCTGCCTGGCCGCCCTCCTCATTGCCTCCCTTCCCTCCAGGCCCTACCATATGTCTGCCTGCTGATCGCGATGCTCTTCTTCATCTACGCCATCATCGGGATGCAGGTGATCCCGCACCCTTGGGGTACCAGGGCTGCGGGAGGGGAGCCTGCCTCAGAGGGAGCCAGCGCCCCTGCGGCTGCCCCAGTCACCCTCCTACTCTCCAGGTGTTTGGCAACATCGGCATTGATGGGGAAGACGAGGACAGCGACGAGGATGAGTTCCAAATTACTGAGCACAATAACTTCCGGACCTTCTTCCAGGCGCTCATGCTTCTCTTCCGGTGAGGGGGTGGGGGTCGTGCTTCTTTTGGGTTGGGTTTGAACCTGTCTTCATCCTGTGTGTTCATTACTCTTCTGAGTGAGGACTGGTCCCTCTGACTCTTAGAGTTGGGGTGAACTTAAGTCTGCCCAGCTCTCCTCCTCTTCCCAATAGCGCTGGGGACAAGGACCCGGCAGGGTAGAAGAAGCACAGAAGGAATATTCCTGCTGTTACCTAGTCGAAGCCTCCTGACCAGCTTTTGAGATGGGAGTACTTGTGAGACCCTGCCTTACGGATGTTAGAAACAAGAAATAATCTGTGTCCCACAAAAGAATACGCTAACAAAACAAGACAGTTCTTTTTGTGAAAAGCATGCAACAAGACCCAACTGGTCTAGCAAGCATATCAGACCCAAGGTCGCTCCTGTCTTCGTCCCTGACAGAGGTCATGACTGTTCCATCCCATTGGTGGCAACTTTACTTCACAAGCTGGTGCAGAGGAGGAAAGGAAGCTTGAGGAAGCGTGAGCGCTCGCTGGGCTAACTTCTTCCACAGAAAGCCAAAAACGTTTCTCACAGTTCCCCTTTCTTACACTCCTCCCTCAAACCTAGCCAACAAATATCGACCATTTGAAGTTTCTAGTAACAGTAAACCATTGTTATACCAAGTTATGGCTTAAGTGTGGTTCACAGTAAGCCCACCTTCCTATAGAAAGGTCCCTTCACCAACTGATGGACCTGGCCCAGCTACGGTATGAGGTTTTTACCCTAGATGGGAAGTGTTCTCTTGACCAGGAGATTTGCCTCAACAGACATTCCCTGCGTTGTCTTAGTCAGGCTTCTATTGCTGCAGTGAGGCACCAGGACCAAAAGCAAGTTGGGGAGGAAAGGGTTTATTTGGTTTACACTTCCACATCATAGTCCGTAATTGAAGGGAGTCAGGGCAGGAACCTGGAGGAGCAGCTGATGCAGAGGCCATGGAGGGATGCTGCTTACTGGCTTGCTCCCCGTGACTTGCTCAGCCTGCTTTCTTACAGAACCCAGGACCACCAGCCCTGGGGTGGCACCACCCACAATGGGCTGGGTCCTCCCGCTTCGATCACTAATTAAGAAAATGCCTTACAGCTGCATCTTATGGAGGCATTTTCTCAATGGAGGTTCAGCTGAAGTGTGTGTCAGGTTCACTTAAGACCAGCCAGCGCCGGATATCTGGTCTCTGATAAGGATGGGACCGCTAGGAAGCACAGGGATGTTTTTGGCTTTTAGCCAAGAAAGAATCTGTTTACTTTGGGGTCTTTTCATCCTAAACTACCTAGACAGTTTCTACCTCCTGTTCTTATCACCACCTGAAGAGGTAACCCTGAATGATGATGTGAATTTGTGGCGGCTCCTGCCAGCTGAATTGGGGTATCAAGTGTGGTAGTTTTGAGTTACCCCTCCAGAGGAAAGGAAGCCTGATAGGTTCATGGAAAGGAGATGTGAGGGAGGAGCAGACACAAGAGAGGTTAGCCTAGGCAGGGACCAGGAGAGCCAGAAGACATGTCCTGATCATGTCCCTTAGGATATCTGGGTGGGCTCACAAAAGCATCCGTCTACAGGGCTCCCCTCCATTTTCCTTTGGCCTTCATGGCCTGATTCAACAGTGATGAACTTAGGATCTATTTTCAGGCACTATGATAGCTGTTGGGTTGGTTAGAATCCGTGTGAAGTCCCTTCCAGATGGCTCTAGAAAGAGAAAGAGAAGAATTTTAAATTTTTTAAATTTATTTATTTTTATTTTATGTACATTGGTGTTTTGCCATGGATATTGGGTCCTCTGGAACTGGAATTACAGACAGTTGTGAGCTGCCATGTGGGTACTGGGAATTGAACTCGGTCCTCTGGAAGAGCAGTCAGTGCTCTTAACCACTGAGCCATCTCTCCAGCCCAGAATTTTAAATTTTTAGTTTAAAAAAAAATAAAATAGGCGTATCTCTCTTGACTGCAAGTAGTCCTTCAGTGAGCCAAAGTCTGAAGTCTTAAATCTGAGCAACTGAGCTGGACCTGTGGACCCTTAGTGCCAGCACTCAGGAAGCAGTGGCAGGTGGATCTCTGAGTTCAAGGCCAGCCTGGTCTACAAAGTGAGTTCCAGGACAGCCAGGGCTACACAGAGAAACATTGTCTTGGGAAAAAAAATGGGCTGGAGAGATGTCTCGGTAGTTCAGAACACCAGCTGTTCTTCCAGAGGACCTGGGTTCAGTTCCTGGCAGCCATAATGGAGCTCACAATTGTCTCTAACTCCAGTTCCTGGAGCTCTGACAACCTCACACAGACATACATGCAGGCAAAACACCAATGTCCATAAAATAAAATAAAGTAAAGTAAAAATAATAATAAAAATAAAAATAATAAACAACCAAAAGATCAGAGTAGCATTTGTTTTTTTGTTTAAAACAGGGTCTCATTATGTAGCCCTGCTGTCCTGGAACTCACTCTGTTAGACCAGACTGGCCTTGAACTCACAGAGATCCATCTGCCTCTGCCTCCGCCTCCTGAGTGCTGGGATTAAAGGTATGCCACCATGCCCAGCACAAAGTCTGGGGAGTCCAACCCCTTGGACTTTTGAGGAAACATCAATCACTGGTGTTCTTGCTGGGCAGTTAAGACCATGCAGATGGCCAAAATCAATCACTTCCTTTGGTTTGGGTTTGGGTTTCTCCAGTCAAGCCCAGTTGAGAGTCTGGTCCTCAGGGGTCACTACTTGGGCTTGAGAGGAACCTCTGGCTCCATCTGTTCAAGCACAAGTCTAAGGCTCACCATGACTTCACTCTCTGTGCCTCCTCCTCTCTGTAGGCTGGACACTGGCTAGAGTTCACCTAGTAGGTCTCCATGGCCTCCCTGAACAAGAGAACAGGTGACTCTGTTACCTGTTACAGGACATTTTAGAGAAGCCCCACAGTGCCCTGGAATTTAGTTGACCTTGGAGAGAAAGGAGGGAATACTGTCTTTTTAATCCCTCTGCCCACAGCAGTACCAGCCTCCAAGTATGGTCACTGAACACTGAGAAGGTCAGCTACAGCAGTCAGGTATTTTAACTACTGTGTTTGCCTAGACAGAAACAAAACACTCTTACAAGAAACATGGGTTAGACATAACACTCTTACAAGAAACATGGGTTAGACTTAACACTCTTACAAGAAACATGGGTTAGACTTAACAGTCTTACAAGAAACATGGGTTAGACTTAACACTCTTACAAGAAACATGGGTTAGACTTAACGCTCTTACAAGAAACATGGGTTAGACTTAACGCTCTTACAAGAAACATGGGTTAGACTTAACGCTCTTACAAGAAACATGGGTTAGACTTACATGTTTGCCCTTTAACCCAGTCCTTGTGCTCATCAAGAGCGGGTCAATAACACCATTCACTTAAACAGACATTTAACATCAATGTATTGAAACTGGACCCTAGAAATGATAATGTCATATGCATAATCTCTAAGTCTCGTCTTTTACAAACTTTGAATGACTTCAGACCTTCATATGTGCATAGACTTCCGGTTTTCTTTTTCGTTCTAGAAACATCCAGTCATCTTAATCTTCATGTACAAACCATTCTTTACTAAAGCTGTTTCCATTCTCATATCCTTCTGACATTTTCTGTTACTCATCAGTTTCTTTCTTAACATCATGAGACCTAATATTAACATTAACAAGATAAATTTACCACCTGTTGTGAGGATTTTTTCCCTGCAGGTCCTAAAGTCCTAATGACAAACTGAAGTTCACCTGGGGCCTTACTTACAAGGGCATGGCTGAGGGGTTCTGGCAGGGGTGTGGTGACCTGAAGCCACACTGGAAAGTCTTCCCTCAGTATGGACAGTGGCTTCCCCACGGTGCAGCCTGCTCTCTTCAGTCTTCCCGCCTTTATGTTTTAGCTCCTCCTCAGGACCTCAAGGCCAAGTACCAGGAGGGCAGAACCACACACAGCTGGCTGGGAGGAGGGTCTGGGTGCTCAGTGAGGGTCCAGTGACCCCGCCCACACACTCCTCTTATGAAGGAACATCAGTAGTACCAGGTCCAGCTGTGATGATCTTTTTAAAGATTTATTTATTTAATTCTGTATGTGTACACATGCACCTCTGCATATGTATGTACGTACACCACATGCATGCAAGAGACCTCAGAGGTCAGAAGGTGTCAGGGCCTCAGAACTACAGTTACTGTAAGCTGCCTAAACTACTGTAAGCTGCCGTGTGGGTACTGGTGACACTGGCGTCTGTAAGAACAACAATCCCTTATTTTTTTTAGTGATTTTTTTGAGATTATAACATAATCACATCACTCCCCATTTCCCTTTCCTCCCTCCCAGCCTCCCCCACACTCTTTTAAACGTATGGCCTCTTTTTTCATGAATTTTTCAATAACATCCCTATGTTCCTAAATAGAGAAGTTCATCCTGCTCAGTCCATACATTGTTACTTGTGTGTTTCCTGGGCTGACTCTTTGGTGTTAGATAACTAACACCCATTGATTGCTGTGCTCTTCCTGAGGAAGATGACGTCTCCTGCTCAGCACTCCTCAGTCGCCTGTAGTTCTCTGCACAGGGTAGAAGCCTTGTGGGCTCCCTCCCACCTGGCCTGCGCCACTCACAGTACCTGTCTGGTGTGCTTGTCCATCTCCGCAGCCCCCGTGGCACAGCTGGTCTTATGAGGTTGGCAGTCGTTTGCCTTAGAGGAGAGTGCTGTGCACCACCACACCCTAAGAGGAAAGCCCAGCCTAAACTACACACAGGACAAAGTAAAAAATAACAGCAATAGCCTTATGGGCCTGGTGGTGCCCACTCTTGATCCCAACACTGGGGAGGCAGAGGCAGAGGCAGGTGGATCTCTGTGAGTTCAAGGCCAGCCTGGTTTATATAACAAGTTCCAGGACAGCCAGGGCTACATAGTCTTGAAAAATAAATAAATAAATAAATAAATAAATAAATAAATAAATAAATAAAAACATACCGTGTAGGCATTTAGACATTGGTAACAAGATCTATAAGCTCCAAGGTAAGTCTTACAGAAAACACAAGACAGTCAGGTATTGTTGTATAGCTTGTACACCCGGAGGATGACCAGCAGAGCCATGCTTCAGGCTTTGAATGACAGAGACATAGTAAAACCTCATCAAACCGATGTTTGTAATGTCACCGAGCTAAGGAGGCCTTGTGAGTAATGACACTGGAGTTACTGTGAAGTTTGGTTTCGTTTTGAGTTTTTGTTTGTTTGTTTTATTTTGGGGTTTTTGTTTTTTATTTTGTTTTGTTTTTTTAAGCCAGCAGGTCCCCTCTGTCTTCAGTTTGACCTGATTATTTTCCATTCCTGACCTTATCTCAACGCCCATCCCTAAGGAGGAAATTTCTTCAATCTAAACTGAGAGGCCCTGGAGCCCCCGAGGTCCAGCTCTTGTTCACGCTCACAAGTGTCCCGAACACCAGCTGTGATGTGCAGCTTTCCTGGGCCCTTCCCCGCATTGCTGAGAAACTTTCCAGCCTTGAGCCTTTCCAGCCTAGTTTACCTGAGACCCTGGGAGCACCATAACATGGCAGGGGACATGTCTTCCAGGGAAGAGTCTGATCACTCTCCCTGATGGGCTTGAAATTCAAGACAGGCCCCCGAATTGTTAGAAACAAAGAGTAACCTCCATGTTCCATGAAGGGACACACCAAAAAAAAAAAAAAAAATTCTTTTTTTAAAACGTACAGGCCCAAACCCAAATCAGTCTAGCAAGCACACAGGACCAAGATGACTTCCGCCTTTATCCTTGGTATAGGTTGTGACTGCATCTCATCCCATTGGTGGGAGCTTGAAGCCAGCCTGGTCTACAGAGTGAGTTCCAGGACAGTCAGGGCTACACACAGAGAAACCCTGCCTCAAAAAACCAAACAAACAAAAAGTTCAGAGAGAGTGGGAAGCAGGGTGTACTGCTCATCCGCGGTGCCAGCACACAGGAAGAGGCGAAAGGACTGGCGTTGTGAGGCCAGCCTAGGCTACACAGTGTGAGGCCAGCCTAGGCTACATAGTGAGACCCTATGAGAGATAAAGATCCTGAGAAGGACATCTAAGCAAAAGATACAGCCAGTGCAAATGCCCTGAGGCAGGAGCATGGTTGATAGGCTTGAAGACAGGGAAGAGCCTGGCATGCTTGGCAAGCAACCCGGAGACGGGGCCCTAAGAGATGGACATGTGGAGGGAGGAAAGTCTTGGAGTCACACAGATCCCCAGATGGCCACCACTAGCTCTCCACACCCCACTGGGTCCATGCTTCCCCTGCACTTCCCTTCTCATCTTTCTGACATTTGTCACATTGTATCACGTGTGGGTGTGGCGCCTCTGCCGTGGCACACACGTGTAGCGTGGCACACACGTGTAGCACAGAGTGTCAACAGCTTGTGGGAGTCAATACTCCCCTTTTACCGTGTGGGTCCCAGGGATCCAACCCCAGTGGCCAGGCCTTGTGACAAGAACCTGTCTGTGCTCACTGAGCCCTTCCCATGGACTCTTAAGGCACAACTGGGTGGAACAGAGCCCTGTGAGCACTCAAGGAGATGGTCCCTGAGACTTGGGCCCATGACTGGCCAGCCCAGAGCCTCAGTTCGTACCCCGGTAGGGAGGTCACAGGTCACGGGTCGCTGATGCTGCCTGTCCTCAGGAGCGCCACAGGAGAAGCGTGGCACAACATCATGCTGTCCTGCCTCAGTGGGAAGCCGTGCGACAAGAACTCGGGGATCCTCACAGCCGACTGTGGCAATGAGTTTGCATACTTCTACTTCGTCTCCTTCATCTTCCTTTGCTCGTTTCTGGTGAGTTTTCACACGGAGGGCCATGTCCTCAGCCCTGCCCTTGACTCCAGGACAGGAATCTCTGCAGACTGTGACTGGGGGAGAAGACTTGCTTCCTCCCTGCTCCTGACAAATTGTCTCCTCCGTGGTGACGACTGGATGGGTGGCTGTGGGTCTAAGCACTGTAGAGGAACACCCGCCTCCTCTACTCTGAGCCATAGCAGACACTCCTTCCGGCAGAGGCCCAGGGCCTTCCCAGCTGGAACTGGCCCCCAGTGAAAACCTGATTAGCTCTGGTGGGTAGATTTGGACCTTAGCAGGCTCTGGCTTTGGCCCCGGGCTCACATAACGCACCATGCCTCCACTGTGCCTCTCTCGGGCTTTGCCTCTGGGCGTGTCTGTCTGTCCATCTCTCTCCCCTTTGCCGGGCTTCCACTCTCACTGTGCCGTTTATGTGAGCACCCTTTCTTTCCCTTGGGTCCGTGTGTCCCTTGCCCCGCCCCCATGCTCTCCTCTCTCCTCCCCTTGGCCCCGTGGCCCCCAGATGCTGAACCTCTTCGTCGCTGTCATAATGGACAACTTCGAGTACCTCACCCGAGATTCCTCCATCCTGGGCCCCCACCACCTGGATGA
>NC_051067.1:75482521-75627521 GCF_004664715.2 Peromyscus leucopus
AAAACCTGCTAGCATCGATTGAATGAGTGTGGCTTGGGGTCTTCCATATATATATTTCATATATATATATTTCTCAAAAACAGAGCCATCTCTCTCTTGCATTACACTAGCAAATATTAGCCTCCAGAATGCGGCCATGCAGACTCCACGAAGCATGGGACATACCTCTGTTCCCTCCGAACATCTGTGCTTGCTCTTAGCTGAAGCTGCCCATCCCGTGGTCTCAATGACACCCCCAAATCAGACGCATCCCTTGGGGGAGTTGTAATTTTGCATTCCCTACCCCCACTCTCTCCTCCACCACTCCCTGCCTCCTGAAGCCTCCAGCCCCACTGCCCACCCCCATGCCCTGCCCTAGCTCCTCTTCCTCACCCAGGCCCCCTCAGAGACCAGCCTCAGCCAAGCCAGAGTACTCGGCCCCTCGAACGAATGGTAAAGCCCTCCAGCTCCGCACCACCTGAGCCAGCCTGGAGCCCAAGTGGAGTCTGACTGTTTCTCTTTTCTCTCTCTCTCTGCCTGCTTGTAAGCAGTGAAATAATCATTTTTAATTACCTTTTCTTCCATTTTTCTCCTCTTTTCCATTTATTTGAAATATCTATTTTATCGTTCTCTGCCTCTTTCTCTATTTTTTCGGCTCGTGTGGTTTTTTTGGTTTTTGGTTTTTTTTTTCTTCTTCTTTTTTTCTTTTTCTGTTTCTTCTCCACCTCTCCCCCCACCCTTTTGGTTCTCTGCCCCACCCACCCCGTCCTGTTTTTTTGTTTTTGGTGCTGCCAGGGGTCGCATGCCTTACCCGGACATGTATCAGATGCTGAGACACATGTCCCCACCCCTGGGTCTGGGGAAGAAGTGCCCGGCCAGAGTGGCTTACAAGGTAGTCTATCTTTGCCAACACCGATGTCCCAGAGCTGGGGACTTTTCGGTGGTGACCACAACACCCAGCGAGTCTTCTGCCGACATCCTCTTCTTTTTTCTTTTTTTCTTTTCTCGAGTAACTGAGTCATGAGCATCCCTCGACTCTCAGCAGCGCACTGTGTCCTTTCTGATGAGTGTCTAAGTGTTTTGAGACTCCATTATGGCCAACAAGCCACGGGGAGGGGGAGGGAGTGCTCCAGTCCCCTAGCATCCATATGACCCACCCTGGGGAGCCAAATTGTACCAAGTCTCTGCCCATCCAGAAACACATAGCCCCAGGCCCAGGGCAGACTGTTTCGTGCCTTGAGCCTCCCCACACACATCTGAAGCTGACCTCTGACTTAGGGCCCGGGAGATCTGACACCTCCCACAGCTGAGTCCCCCATCCTCCCCTTGCCCTGGAGATGTCTCCCCAGCGCCTGAACCATGCCACCCATCTACCCAAGACGCCCCACATGCCTCTCCACTCCATTGTTTCAGAGCAAGCAGGAGGGTTGCCGCTGCCCCGCCCCGATCCGATCGTGGTGCACCAATCAGGCCTTGCACGCTGCCTTGGAGGGGTCTGGGGCGGGGGGTGTATGCCAGCTGAGGGAGCGAGGAGACTGCTGCTCCTCTAAACTTCTGTCCTGGAATCTCCCCCGGCCCTGGAGGACATCTGCTCCCTCAGTTCATCCTCAAGGTGGCCAGGGATGACCTTCAAACCCCATGCCCCAGAAGTGACTCCACATCCTGACCTTCCCAGCCATCTTGGTTCCTCTCCTTTCAGTACTGTTCCAAGCCTGTGTGGCTGCTCCTCGTCCCTCGGATTTCAGTCTCTTCCCACAGGCATCCTCCTGTCCCTCCCCAGCCTGATGTCTGTATAAAGCTCCCTAAGGCACCTTTGTGCACATTTAAAATAGCATGTTTTCTACAGAACACTTGGTCTGCTGGGAAACTGTGTGACGGAGAAGACACTTTCCCACTAGACAGCAAAAGCTGTCGTCACATTTAACCCAGTACAGGGCACACCTGCCCAGCTGTACACAGCGCCTCATTTATGTCTTCTATCTACTGCCTCCCTCCCTGCCAGACCCCAGCATCCCACTTCCTACTCTGTTCTTGGTTTACTGTCTCCCTACTGTCTGTGAATCCCCTGGTGAGACCCAGATTTGCCCTTAACACCCTCTCAAGCCCATGGCACATCAAAGCCCACCATCCCCCCTGCCCAAGCCACGGACTGCGGAGCAGGCAGAACCGCTACCTGGAACACAGACTTCCCTCCCTGGGCCTCAGGAATGCCCCTTGTCCCTTCTCCCCGCTACTGCACAGACAGCCATGATCTGGCAAGCCCCGAAAGTCACTTCCCACGGAGCTATGAATGAGTCTCGAGATTCCGTCTGCATGCGCCCGTTTGTGCCGCTCTGTGTAGGCCTCGCTGCATGTCCACAAGGGGCCTGCGTGGGGAGGTGCCTGCCGCTTCTGAGGATGGAATGCTGCGGCTGGGTGCCCATCATCTGCCCATCCTGGGCCGAGCAGGGGGTGGGGGCGGGGAGCGGCGGCTGTGGCCGTGGATCCCACCGCGAGGCTGCTGCACGCACATGCTGCTGACATCCGCCTTCTGCTCTTTCTCTTTGGGTGGACGTGAAAGGGAGCCTTTGAGAAGAACTCTGGTGCAGGGCTAGAATCTGGGGCGACAGCTCTGGGCCCCTAGACCTCAGGTCCCGAAGGTGGAATTTAAAACAGAAAAAACCGCTTGGGCTGGGAGTGGTGGCAGGCCCTGGCATCCCAGCCGCTCAGGAAGCCAAGGCAGGAGGATTGCCATGAGTTCCGAGGACAGCCTGTGCTATCAGCAAGATCCTGTCTTCAAAAAAAGTGGGGGGGGGGGAGCGAAGTGGAGTCCGCAGTGTGGAAATCCCTTAATTCCTTCGTTGCTCCATGCTGGGCAGAGTGGGCACGGGAATGAGAAATTCTGTGCTGGTGTAGGTGACCACAGGGGAGTTGCCCCAGCTTTAGAGTTCTTCCTGGGGCTCCCTGGAGGGTCGGGTGAATTTGGCTTCCAAGATGCTGGTAGGGCCCAAAATGACTGCCCTCCCCTGGGGTTTTGTGTAGAGGCTCCTGCGGATGGACCTGCCTGTCGCGGATGACAACACAGTGCACTTCAACTCCACCCTCATGGCTCTGATCCGAACAGCCCTGGACATCAAGATTGCCAAGGGTAAGGCGATCTTGGGGGCCTGGACGCGGGGGCAGCAGAGATTCCCACTCCTGCTGGGCTGTCAGAGGCACCACCGTCCTTCTCTTCATGCTTGGGCCTGTGTGAACCCTCCAACCAAGGGGCTGCAGCCCTTACAGGGGAGAGCCACGCGCCCAGTCCAGTCTCTGAAGTAGATAGCACAGTGAGTTGTGTGGACTCATGGAAAGGAACCCTGGGCTGAGACCAGCCTGCGTGCAAAAGCCCTGAGAAGTCGGAACAAACAGGTGCAGCAGGGAGTAGGAACCTCACGGGGTCCTGCTGAGCTGACTTGGCCTTTGAGTAAGGAGACACCCCCAGGATCAGAGAGAAGAGGTAGGATCTGACCCAGATCACATCGGAGTGATGTCGGAGTTACGGAGACAACCCAGTGGGAAGAGGTAGGTTGAGGGCCTGTGTTAATCTGACTGTCGAGAACCAGCGGCCGGGCGGGGCTTATAAAGAAGAGGGAGGCAGGCTTGGCCAGACGGCTCCGGAAGTAAAAGCAGACTGACCTGAATTCAGTTGCTAAGACTTGTTTCCTCCCTTGCATATGTGCGCTGTGGCATACACAACCTGCCCCTACCCTGTGCATGCGCGCGCGTGCGCGCGCACACACATACACACACACACACACACACACACACACACACACACACACACACACGAATAAAAGTAAGTCTAAGACATCTCTGAGAGTTCTGATGGCTCTCAAGAGACCCCATCATCAAAGTTTTCAGCCCAGAGAGCGGTAACGTCAGAGCCTCCTCTCAAGCTCTGCAACGTTTTCTCCTTTGAAACAGTTTTGTCTATTGGGAGATTGAAAAGAGAGTGGAGAGAGTGAGAAGGGAGGGGACAGTGTGGGCAGCCGAGGAAAGGTAGGACTCCTCGGGCTCCATCTTCGGTGTACCCACAACCTCTAGCCCTTTTTATTCCTTATTGTCTGACATCTCTCCCCTCTTTTTTATTTTGATTTTCCGAGACAGGGTCTCACTATGTAGCCCTGGCTGTCCTGGAACTCACTCTGTAGACCAGGCTGGACCAGAACTTAGAGATCCACCTGCCTCTGCCTCCCGAGAGCTGGGAGTGGCGCTTGGTTCCCTGTCTTTTTTAGATATTGGTATGATTTCCAGTACTCGGTTAGTATCTTCTAAAGTAGCAGCTTCATCATTCCTTCTGTTTGATGCTCTCAGTCTCCAGTTCAGCAGGCTGCCCAGTTCTCAGCTCGGCTCTCTGCCTGGTACTTTTAGTTTAGTGCTGGCAAAAAAAATTCAGGGCTACAAACCAAACGTGCAGCACACACCTTTGATCCCTGCAGGGGGATCTCTGAGTTCAAGGACAGCCGGGGCCACACAGAGAACTCTGTCTCAAAAAAAAAAAAAAAAAAAAAAAAAAGAATTTTAGGGTTACGAAAGTTCTCATTTTCCCAAAGACTTGCTAGCTGGATTAGCAAAATTAATAAAACCAGCTAGGGAACTGAGTGATCATTTGTTCCAAATGGTTCCTTCTCCTTTGAATTTGTTCCACATTTTAGTATCTTTGGTTATTTGGTTTTGATTCAGGGATTCACGTAGTCTAAGATGACCTTGAACTTGCTCTGTAGCTGAGGATGACCTTGGCCTTCTGGTCCCTTGCCTCTACTTGCCACATGCTAGGATCACAGGTGTGCACCACCACATCTGGTTTATGTGGTACTAGAGACAAATGGACCAGGACTTTGTGCACACTAGGCAGGCACACTACCAACTGAACATCCCCTTTCCTCTCTTTTTATTTTTGTTTTTTTGGGTTTTTTTGTTTTGTTTTTGTTTTTTGTTTTTAGAGACAGGGTTTCTCCGTGTAGTTTTGGTGCCTGTCCTGGATCTCACTCTATAAACCAGGCTGGCCTCAAATTCACAGAGATTCGCCTGGCTCTGCCTCCCTCCCGAGTACTGGGATTAAAGGCATGCACCACCACTGCCCGGCTCCTCTCTTTTTTTAATGATTTATTTTATTTTTAAAACATCTTAAAAAGATTTACTTATTTTTATTTTATGTGTATGAATCTCTGCTAGAATATAGGCCTATATACCACATGTGTGCCTGGTGTCCAAGGAGGCCAAAAGCAGAAGTCAGAAGCCCAGGACCTAGAGTTACAGGCAGTTGTGAGTTGCCCAGTGTAGGTGCTGAGAACTGAAAGCTGGTCTTTTGCAGGAACACTAAGTGTTGTGTGATGTTTTGACCACATTCTGACTCTCCCAAGACTGTCAATAAAGTTTACCTTGAATCAGAGAGCAGAGCTAGCTATTAACTGACCAAAATTAACCATAGAGATTTTGGAGGACTTAGGACAGATAGACAGGAAGTAGTAGGGTGGGGCTTCGAGAAGGTCTTGGCCTGTTTGGATAGAGGGATGAGAGCGAAAGGAGGTCACTGGTTGCTTCTCTGATCACTCAAGTTCTTACCCTGATATGTCATTCCCGAGTTTTTATTGGTAAAGAATAATTAGATAAACACATGTTCTGGCACCCAACATGGGGCACCATTTGTTGACAGACTTTCCAGTTCTTCCTGCCAGCTCCCAAATCACAACACAGAGACTTATTGTTAATTATGAAAGCTCAGCCAATAGCTTAGGCTTGTTTCTAACTAGCTCATAACTTAAATTAACCCGTTTTTATTAATTTACGTGCTGCCATGTGGCTCACATGCATCAAGTGAGTGTGATAACCACTGGTCCATCTCTCCAGCTCTCTCCCCATTTTATTTCTTCTGAAATTTCCAACATTTTATACTAACTGGTAGAATTTTTTTTTCTTTTCATTGATTTTGTTTGTTTGTTTGTTTGTTTTTCGAGACAGGGTTTCTCTGTGTAGCCCCGGCTGTCCTGGAACTCACTTTGTAGACCAGGCTGGCCTTGAACTCACAGAGATCTGCCTGCCTCTGCCTCCTGAGTGCTGGGATTTCTTTTCCTTTTTTTTTTTTTTTTTTTTTCTTTTTCCTCTTTCTCTTTTTGTTTAACAGGCTCTTATTCTGCAGCCCTGGCTGGCCTGGAGCTTGTTACTGTACACCAAAGTCATGGAGATCCAATTGCCTTTGCTTCTTGAGTGCTAGCATTAAAGACATGGCTACCATATCCAGCTAGATTTATTTTGAATCAGGTGTTTGTTTGTTTGGTTGTTTGGTTGTTTGGTTGGTTGGTTGGTTGTGACTGGGTCTCTATGTAGCTCTGGCTATCTTGGAACTTACTATGTCTGTGAGACCACAGGCTGGACTCAAGTCACAGAGATACGCCTGCCTCACTCAGCCCCTGAGTACTGGGATTAAAGGTGTGGCCACCATGCCCCGCTGAGAGTGCCGTCCTTTGATGGGAGTAGTGTCCTTTAGTCTCTGTCTAAGGCTAGCTCTCCCACTATGCCTTAAATTCATCCTGCATGCCGACAGTAATATGAAGGGCAAGGCACTGGGCGATCACCTCCGAGGTGTACTCATAACCAACACTGTAAGATTCCTTCCAAGCCAGAAATGCATGTGTTGTCTTGGGCTCTCCCATGATGCCACTGCCCATTGTGGGAAGTTCTGCCACACTTCCACCCTGCAGGACTTGGGGAACCATGGCTATCCTCTGTGGCATTGGCACAATCAGGCTCTCAGATGCTGTCTAAACTGAAAGAGGCCATGAGAAAAGGGCTGGTGAAGGCTCTGACCTTGTGGTGCAGATACTCGGGAAACTACTTGGACACAGTGGGTGGTGGCCTTGTTGCTGCCCTTGTTGCTGTGGAAACGACCCAGCAGAAGGAACTTGGGAGAGAAGGGTTTTTTCTTGTTCACAGTTTCAGAGGGATGCAGTTCAGCATGGCAAGGAGACATGGCTTAGGAGCAGGAGACTGGCTGATCGCATGTGTCCACACCCAGGAAGCTGAGGAGTACAGGGACTCACCCTCAGCAGCTCACCTTCTCTAAGAGGTCAACTCAGAAAAGGTCCCACAACCCTCCCAAACAGCCCTACCAGTTGGTGACGAAGTGTCCAGACACATGGGGGATGTTTCATATTCACACCACAGCTGAGAACATCCAACAACCCTGTCATAAAACCAGTGGATGGGACAGGCGGTGGTGGTGGCGCACACCTTTAATCCCAGCACTCAGGAGGCAGAGGCAGGTGGATCTCTGTGAGTTCAAGTCCAACCTGGTCTACAGAGTGAGTTAGTTCCAGGACAACCAGGGCTGTTACACGGAGAAACCTTGTCTGGGGAGGGGGGGGACACCAATGAAGGGAGCTGGTGAGATGATCAGCCTTAGGAGCACTGGCTCTCCTAGAGAACAGGTTTCAGTTCCCAGCACTCACAGTGACTCCTAACTGTCTGTGACCCCAGTCGCTGGGGAATGCAGTGCCCTCTCTGGCCACACGTGGTACACAGGCGTACCCGGAGGCAAAATATCCACACACACACAAAACAACATCTAGACAGACAGAAGAGAATGGATGGCAGGCCCTGCCTGGTGATCACAAGGACCTCAGATCACACAGAGGTGAGTGTTGGGCCGCTGATCCGCAGCATTCACACTCTCCACAGTCTTGTCACTGTATAACTCTTTGGTAGAAGTGCAGCATTTCCAAGAAACTCCCATTCACAGGGGACACACTACATCCTAACCACACCATCGCAGGGCCAAGCGAAGACAGGCGGGCTGCTTAGATGGGGGGCGCAGAGCGTTCACTCTGAATGCCTGAGAACTGAGCTGACAGGGTGCCTCCCAGGTGGATGTGGGTTGTGAGGGAGAGAGAATCCCGAGACACCCTCAGACTTGAGGCCTGAGCTGCTGAATGATGGAATGGCTGCCTCAGACAGGAGACAGGCAGGGCAGGCTGAAACCAAAGGCCGGAGGCCCAGCAAGGAAGCAGGCGCTCGAGGGGGCACTTCAGACTTCCTGACGAATGAGTGGGAGCCCAGACCTCAAGCCTGTTATCCCAGCTCCTTGGCAGACTGAGGCAGGAGGGTCACAAGTCCAGGACAGACTGGGGCAGGGGGATCACAAGTCCAGGACTAGCCTCGGCTACAGGACAGCCTTTACCAGCTTGGTCAGTTTAATGAGACTCTGAAAATAAGAGAACTGGGAATAGTTCAGTGAGAGCTTTCAGCATGTTCAAGACCCTGAGTCCCATCCCTAGGGAATGGAAAAAAATGAATACCTTTCCCCTAGACACAGCCCAAGGTTCCTTCCATTACTTCAGGAGACAAAAAAGGTGACTGGGGAGAAGGCCTGAGACTCTGGGACAGAGTGGGCTCCTTAAAAATTGCCGTAATCCCAGCAGAGGCTGAGACAGGCAGATCTCTGAGTGAGTTCGAGGCTAGCCTGGTCTACAGAGAGAGTTCCAGGACAGCCAGAGCTACACAGAGAAACCCTGTGTCCAAAAAAACCCACCAAACAGAACCATACAAAGTAGAATAGCCAGCAGGTGTGCTAGCACACACCTACTGGTCTCGGTGCTTAGGAAGTGAGACAGGAAACTCCTGGGTTCAAGGCCAGCCCTGGCGAGAGAGAAAAAAAATTGTGTTAGGAGGAGAAAGAGAGACGAGGGCGTCAGGAGCAATGAGAGCAAGGCAGGAAGAGGAGAGAGCCCACGTCTGGCACCCGGGGTTCTAGATCTTACTAGAACTGGTTCGTCTTACTCAGTAGGCAGCTGGTTTCACGTCACTGTTTAGGACCCACGTTCTCCCCACATCACTACTGCTTCCTCAGCCAAGGAAGCAGGTGTTTGTTCTTGCAGTGTTAACTAGGACAGTTACATCCTACAGACTCCTAGTCAGTACTCTGAACCTTGACCTCAACCTCTGTGACATCAGTCATTGTATCAGCTGGCTGTACCACACACAAAAGCAAGTTTCGTGCCTTAAAACACAAGCTTTGTGGCAGGGGAGATGGGTCAGTGGATGAAAGCATTTACTGTGCAAACATGAGGACCTGAAAATCTGCATGCATGCACACATGCACACACACACACACATGCACACATGCACACACACACATGCACACACACACACACATGCACACACACACACACACGCACACATGCACACACACACACACACACACACACACACACACACACACATGCACACACACACACACACACACACACACACACACACACACACACACACACACACACCGATAGCAAAATGTGCAGCACTACTGCTGTGTCATAGCACTTGCATTAGCAGGCAGAGACAGGCATAACGAGCCCCCCAGTGCCTGCCTTGAGGAGATCCCTATCAGGGTCCAGAACAGATGCTACAAGCGGCTGAGGATGCTAATCTGAGGGACATCAAATGAATCTAAGCACACTGAGTTCTTTAGTCCATTCACTTTATTCTTCTAAGTCAATTCTATCCACACAGTTTCAGCTCTGTCCTCACATTCAGCTCCTCCCTGTGCCCAGTTTTCCTGTCCTCATAGTTTTAGTAAGCTCCTAAGCTTTTGACCTGATCTTTGTCCTCTGTTCCTTCCTCCTCCATCTATCCTTCCTGGCTCCCTACCCCTGGCCCTGATAAACTTTACAAGAGATCTGCCTTACCCTTGACAGAACTCTGTCTTCTCCTCTCTCAGGCCATGCGGTTCTGTGTCTGCCTCTGGAATTCTGCTCCAGTCCTTGCAGCACCTGGCTATACAAAAAGTCCTATTGTCCCCAGTCAATCTCTCTGACATGCCCCTAGGCCTGAGGGAAGGGGATGGTCTGAGCACAAGAAATAAAGCTATGCATCTACAGCCTGCTTGTCTCCTAGGCTCAGTGGGGGAGTTAGTTACCTAAATGTTCAGCAGATCTAGGAAGCTTAGCTGTTTGCCAAATGGTCTACAGTATTTGGGCATGCAAGAATCTCATAGCAGAAGACAGCTGAAATATTAAAAACTGGATAACACCAAATATTTCATAATAAATGGCTTACCTCTAGAAAAATACCTTGAAATTTCTAGGTATAGCTTTAATATCCAGCTGAATTTCTATAAGACAGGCAGGTCCCAAGAACCAAAAACCATGAGCTTTAGGCTCAGAGAGAGACCCTGTCACAAGAGAGCAGACAAACAGCAACTAGAGAAGAGCACCAGGAGTCCTGCTCTGGCCGCTGCGTGTACTTGTGTACTGAGCACACACCCCACCCTGTGCACGGAGCACACAGTCCACCCCTGTGTACTGAGCACACACTCCACACCTGTGCACACAGCACACACTCCACACCTGTGCACACAGCACACACCCCACCCTGTGTACTGAGCACACACCCCACCCTGTGTACTGAGCACACACCCCACCCCTGTGCACACAGCACACACTCCACACCTGTGCACGGAGCACACACCCCATCCTGTGTACTGAGCACACACCCCACCCCTGTGCACGGAGCACACACCCCACCCTGTGTACTGAGCACACACCCCACCCTGTGTACTGAGCACACACCCCACCCTGTGCTACTGGAGCACACACCCCACCCCTGTGCACGGAGCACACACCCCACCCTGTGTACTGAGCACACACCCCACCCCTGTGCACGGAGCACACACCCCACCCCTGTGAACAGAGCACACACCCCACCCCTGTGCACGGAGCACACACCCCACACAAGAGCCAAAGGCTAACGACCTGAGTTTGACCCTGGGATCCACGTGGTGGAGACAGAAAAGGACTCCGACGAGTTTCCTCTGACTTTCACACGAGCCCACACAGGCGCACACACAAATAAATGAATAGAATCGAATTGACTGAGGATCAGCCTGTATTAAATAAAACATACCATTTTTTAAAACTTAGCACTCTAGCACAGGCAGGCTGCATGGCTCTATGCTCAGTGTCCCACAAGGCCAGTCAAGGAGTCAAGCAGGCCAGGCTCTTTCCTGAGACTGCAGGGAGAGTCCATTTCCAGCTCTGTCTACTCTATCAACACATGACATTGTTTGGTCCGACCATGGTGAAGCTGAAGGGGAGATGGGAAGTCCGCTAGGGTATGGTGGCCTACCTGTGACTTCTAAGCCATCCATGGCTCCGTAATAACTCTATCAAAATGCAAACACACACACACACACACACACACACACACACACACACACAAAACAACTTTAATAGGTCTGGAGAGACGCCTCAGCAGTTAAGGGCACTTGCTGCTCTTGCAGAGGACCTGGGTTTGGTTCAAACCTCTAACTCCAGTTCCAGGTGATCTGACACCCTTTTCTGGCCTCCACAGGTACCAGAAATGCCTGTACACGGTACACATACATATGTACAAGCAAGTCATACACACAAAAATAAATAAAATCTTTCTTTAAAAAAGCCAGGCATAAATAAATCAAATTAATTAATTAATTAATTTAAAAAAAAAAAAAGCCAGGCATGGTAGCACATTGTATGTCTTTAGTCCTAGCACATGGGTGGAAGAGGCGAGTGGATCTCGTGAGTTGAAGGGCACTCTGGTGTATATATAGCAAGTTCCAGGCCAACCAATGAGACCCTCTTAAAAAATAAAAATAAAATGTAAAGAGATAGTAGGTCCCTCAATATGCCTCTTTTTTTTCACCCCCTTTGGTTTTTGTTGTTGTTGTTGTTGTTGTTTTGTTTTGTTTTGTTTTGTTTTGTTTTGTTTTTTTGGTTTTTTGAGACAGGGTTTCTCTGTGTAGCTTTGTGCCTTTCCTGGAACTCACTTGGTAGCCCAGGCTGGCCTTGAACTCACAGAGATCCACCTGGCTCTGCCTCCCGAGTGCTGGGATTAAAGGCGTGCGCCACCACCACCCGGCTCCCCTTTGGTTTTTCAAGACAGGGTTCCTCTGTGTAGCCTTGACTTTCCTGGAACTCACTCTGTAGACCGGGCTGGCCTAAAACTCACCTGCTTCTGCCTCCTGAGTGCTGGGATTTAAAGGCGTGCACCACCACTGCCCAGCTTTTTTCTTTTGTTTTTTTTTAAAAGTGTTTGCTTTTCTATTTGGCTGATTTTATTTATTTTATGTGCATGAGTATTTTGCTTGCATGTACGGTTACCACCTGCTTGCAGAGGTCAGAAGAGGACATCAGAGCCCCTGGTACTGGAGTTGCAGATGGTTAGCTGCCGTGTGGGTGCAGGAATTGAACCTGGGTCCTCTGCAAGAGCAATAACTCCAGCCCTGGACTGGCTTCCTTATACAGCCCAGGACCACCTGCCCGGGGAACTCTTCTGCCCACAGTAGGTTGAGCCCTCAGTCCAAACAGTCAGTCCCCACAGACATGCACCAGGCCCATCTGATCTCTCTTCCCAGGTGACCCTAGCAAGGCTGCGTCACATTGACAATTGAAGCCAACAATGGAGGACCAGGCAGACATGTCAGTCACAATGAAGGCTGTCACTCTAACAGTCCCAAGGTTTCCGTGGTTCAAACCAAAACGGGTCGCTTCCCTGCTGTCTACCTCCTGTTTTGTGGACTTAGAGATAGGCCTGAGGAAGCTAGGTGCCATGGCTCATGGCAACACCAGAGCGGCAGCGGCTGGGGCAGGAGTATGAGTTCTGGGCCCGCCTGGCTGTTCAGCGGGAGCCTGCCTCACACCAAAGAAAGGGTGGACTTGGAAAAGACTGGCTGGCCCCACTGTCACCAGCCTTGGGTGGCAAAGCGAAGGGATGCATGGAGGACCCCCGTACTGTTAGTGAGTCCTCCAAGTGGCAGGTCATTGTGCTCATACCCCTGTCTTGAAGGACCACAATCCTGCTGCCCCAGCCTGGAGCCCCAGTGGCCCCCATGAGTGGGATGAGGAGCTAGAAACGTGTCACAACAAAAGTCCCATTGGAAGCAGGGGAAGTAGGGTGGAGAGGGCTGGCAGCCTCTGTCAGGTGTGTCACGGCAGCCCGGGCGCCTGTCCCAGGTCACTAGGTTTCTTCTCTGTGTTCCCTTACTAATGACATATCCCAAACTAGATACGTTTGCTCTGGAGGCAGAGACAGGTGAATGACAGCCAAGACTCACCTCTGACCTCCGCATGCATGCCCACACATAAACACGCACAGTCACATACTGTGTGTGTGTGTGTGTGTGTGTGATATTTATATGTCTCCAACCTAATTGATACACTTTCCTGGTCCCAACTATCAGCTGCCTCAATCACAGAACAAGGTGACATTCTGGGCATTTTTGTGTGGTTCAGTGGTGTAGCTCTTACCTAGTATCCTCAAGGTCCTGGGTTCCATCCCCAGCCCCCAAAGTAGCCCCCTCCCCAAACTCTGAGGCCAGCCAGCTCATGGACTCCAGCATGGGTCCAGGGGACAGTACAGTAATGGCCCGGAGGTGCTGTCCAAGGTGGCACATACACTCTGCTCGGATCAGCAAACAGTCAGGTAGGGCAAGTGCTACGACTCATCCTGATGGTTTTCACCAATGGGGAAACTGAGGCAGTGGGAGATAGCCAACCCTAGGAACACAGTTGGTAAGTGGGAGCCAGGATGGTGATCCTGGCCCTTCCGGTGCCTCTAGACCAGGCGTGTGGGTCCTAGCAGTAGGCCCACAGTGGCCCCTGCGGTGCTCAGCCTCATGTCTCCCCACGTCACAGGCGGGGCCGACAAGCAGCAGATGGATGCAGAGCTCCGGAAGGAGATGATGGCCATTTGGCCCAACCTGTCCCAGAAGACCCTGGATCTGCTGGTCACACCTCACAAGTGTAAGAGCAAGCCCAGGGGAGGGCAAGGGAGGCTGGGAGAGGGGCCTGGACTGAGTGAGAACTTGCCTGTCCTCCACAGCCACGGATCTGACTGTGGGTAAGATCTACGCGGCCATGATGATCATGGAGTATTACCGGCAGAGCAAGGCCAAGAAACTGCAGGCCATGCGGGAGGAGCAGGTAGGCCACTGCTGCGTGCCCGCATGGGGTTCCAGGCCTGTTGGTCTTCGTGGGAACCAGTCGGAATAAGGAGTGTGGTGAGGGCGGGCCATTTCAGGAACCAGGTACTGAGTATCCGCCTGTGCAGGTCGAGGTTTCAGGCCCTGGCCTGGATGTCTGCCCCGAGGTAGTTGAAAAGACTAAATGTTTTCATAGTGGCCAATAGTGCCATGGGGGAAAGTGCTAGAGCAAGGGTGTGTGCTGTGAATGGGCTGTCAAGGATGTCCTCCCAGAGGACGGGAGAGCTGAGCAAAAGCTGAGGTAAGGGGAGGGACTGGAGACCTGGCTCGGCAGTCAGGAGGGAAGAGCAAGTGCTGCTCTCTATCCGAGAGCCTGTGTTCAGTTCCCACCACCCACACAGTGTCTCACAACTGCCTGGAACTCCAGTTCCAGGGGATCTGAAGCCCTCTTCTGGCCTCTGTGGTCACCTGATCATGTGTGGTACACACACACACACACACACACACACACACACACACACACTTAAGCCTGCACACATACACATAAAATAGTAAGATAAATATTTTTTTAAAAGGTGACTGGAGAGCAGATGTGGTGATGTAAACCTTTAATCTCAGCACTCAGGAGGCAGAGGCAGGAGGATCTCCATGAGTTTGAGGCCAGCCTGGTCTACATAGGGAGCTCTAGGCCATATCAAGACAACATAGTATACTGAGAACCTGTCTCAAAACAAAAGAGAGGGAAAAAAAAAGAAAGAAGAAAGGGAGGGAGGGAGGGAGAGAGAGAGAGAGAGGGTGAGAGAAAGAGAGAGAGAGAGAGAGAGAGAGAGAGAGAGAGAGAGAGAGAGAGAGATGAAGGAAAAAGGAGGGGGTCAGGAGAGCTGGCTCAGCAGTTAAGAGCACCATTGCTCTTCCAGAAGACCCAAGTTCAGTTCCCAGCACCCACATACTGGCTCACAACCATGTGTAACTCCAGTTCCAGAGGTCCTCAGGCATCAGGCACACAAGTGTTACACAGACATACATGCAGGCAGAAGACTCATACACATAAAATAAAACATTTTAAAAAAAGAGGGTGGCTAGAGATGGCTCAAAGGTTAAGTGCACTGGCTGCTCTTCCAGAGTCCTGAGTTCAATTCCCAGCAACCACATGGTGGCTCACAACCATCTGTAATGAGATCTAGTGCCCTCTTCTGGCCTGCCTGCATACAGGCAGGTAGAATACTGTATACATAATAAATCTTTAAAAAAAAAAAATGGGGCTAGAGAGATGCCTCAGAGGTTAAGAGCACTGGTTGCTCTTCCTGAGGACCTGAGTTCAATTCCCAGCACCCACATGGTGGCTCACAACCATCTGTAATTTGATCTGGTGCCCTCTTCTGGTGTGTAGGCAGAATACTGTATACATAATAAATAAATAAATCTTTAAAAAAATTCAAAAAAATAAATAAAAATAAAAAAATTAACGGGGGTCAGCATGGTGGCACACGCCTTTAATCCCACCAGTAGGGAGGCAGAGGCAAGCAGAGCTCTTGTGAGTTCACGCTCAATCATATAGAAAGAAAGAAATGAAGGAAGAGGTTTATTCCCAGGTGGGACATTTGTTGTATGACAAAGATTTTCAGGGAGAGCCTGACACTCACCCCAGACAGACAGGGAGCCTGACACCCACCCCAGACAGACAGGGAGCCTGACACCCACCCCAGACAGGGAGCCTGACACCCACCCCAGACAGACAGGGAGCCTGACACCCACCCCAGACAGACAGAGAGCCTGACACCCACCCCAGACAGACAGGGAGCCTGACACCCACCCCAGCCAGGGAGCCCACGACAGACCAAAGTTCAAATTGGAAATAAATAAAACTTGAGTTTTATTGGGATTTCTTAAAAATCAGAAATGACTCAAAGACAGCGTATCAATACCCCAGCATGAGTGACAGCTCACAAAAGCTGGGAACCTGGAGCACACTCGACAGCCTGGAGGCAGCTCAGCAGATTGAAAAGTGCCTTTTTTTTTAAGGCAGGTTTTCTCTGTGTAGCCCTGGCTATCCTGGAACTGGATCTGTAGCCCAGGCTGGCCTCGAACTAGAGATATGCCTGCCTCTGCCTCCTAAGTGCTCGGACTAAAGGCATGATCACCACCACCAGACTTGAAAATGTCCTTTCCAAGTGTCTCAGTTGAAATAAACCTCTTCCAGGCAGTTCATCTGGTTTCTGCTTCTTCTAGGCAGGTGTTCTTATCTCAGGGTCCTTAATGCAGCCTGGCTCCTTTGAGAATGACTCTTAGCAGTCTTTATTGCTTACTCAGACAGGGAGGGGCCGAGTGAGTCTAGTCAGTTTCAGGGATTTCCTTAAGCTATTTTCATTTGTTTTCCTCATGCCTTAAAGAATTTCACTGAAGATGGAATGCTTCAGTATCGGGAAACTGTTACACAACAGAGAGAACAGCCTGTACAAGGCTGGACCTTGCAGGATGAGTTTGGGAAATATTGAAGAGGTCAAGTGACAGGCAGAACAGAGCAAGGCAGAACGTGGGAGGAGGTGAGGGCATGGGGGTGCAGGGCTAAACCCTCAAGACTGCAGGGTGGACCCTGGCTTTTATCGCAGCCGGCTTAGGAGCAGAAGAGGGGTCTAGGGGTCCACTGTGTGCTCGCTGGCCCCCTCTGGTGGTGTACGGGAGAAATGGACAGAGAGGTTTCTGGACTGATTGGAGGTGTAGGTTGAGAAGGCTGAATTGGTAAGGGATAGTTGATAAATGGTTTAGTTCTGAATGAATTTGGGTGGAAGACATGCATATAACATCATTGCATGGGTTTCTAGCATGAAATTTATAGATGACAACATTGTGTCACAATGTCAAAAGTTGGACAGGGTCTCAAGAAATAGTTCAGTGGGTAAAGGTTCTTGTCTTTGAAGACCTGAGTTCCATTCTTAGTAGCATGTGTGCATGCACAAAAAGATAAACAAATTGTTTGTTTGTTTGTTTGTTTATACATAATACACAAGATATATAAGTAATTTTAAGTAAAAGATAAAAAGTTAACTAGAGCACTAGGCAGGCAGAGTTCCAGGTCAGCCAGTACTACATATAGAAAGACCCACCCTTAAAAAAAGGGGGGGGAGCGGTGGCGCATGCCTTAATCCCAGCACTCGGAAGGCAGAGCCAGGACGATCTCTGTGAGTTCGAGGCCAGCCTGGTCTACAGAGCAAGATCCAGGACAGGCACCAAAACTACACAGATAAACCCTGTCTCGGAAAAAAAAAAAAAAAAAAAGGAGGAGAAGAAGAAATGGGTAGGCTAACAGAGGAGATGGAGAAGGAGGAGGAGAAGAAGAAAAAAAAACAAGAACAAGAAGAAGAGGAGGAGGAGGAGGAAGAGGAAGAGGGTAGACTAACAGAGCAGACCTGCCTGTGTGGGGTGGGCGTCAAGACGGATGTTGGGGTGGGGGAGTGTCTTGGCAGTAGAGTACTTGCCTGGATTTGACCCCTCCATCACGGGGCCAGCCTTAACTTCCAGTCAGGCCTGCCTGCACACACTCACTGCTTTCTTCTCAGAACCGGACGCCACTCATGTTCCAGCGCATGGAGCCTCCATCGCCAACACAGGAGGGCGGGCCCAGCCAGAACGCCCTTCCCTCCACTCAGCTGGATCCAGGAGGAGGCCTGTGAGTATCCACCTGGGCAGTGGTGGATGGGTATCAGCACTGGGTTCCTGAATCCTGGAGCACATGTGTCCGTCTTGGCCTCTGTCCCTGGTGCAGGATGGCTCCAGAGAGCGGCCTGAAGGAGAGCCCGTCCTGGGTGACCCAGCGGGCCCAAGAGATGTTCCAGAAGACCGGCACGTGGAGCCCAGAGCGAGGGCCACCCAGCGACATGCCCAACAGCCAGCCCAACCCGCAGGTGCTGCTGCCCCTCCCCCACCTCCCCCAGGCTGGGTGGTTCAGGCAGAAAGGGTCTCCCACACTTGGTCAGGCCCCAGACTCACCCAGCCCCACCCACCCTCTGCCTGACAGTCTGTGGAGATGCGAGAAATGGGTACGGATGGCTACTCAGACAGCGAACACTACCTCCCCATGGAAGGCCAGACCAGGGCCGCCTCCATGCCCCGCCTCCCAGCAGAGAACCAGGTGAGAGCTTGCAGGGTTCTGGGCCACACCCACACACGTTAATAAGGGACCTGTACCTCTCCCTTAGAGACACTGGCCTAGGTGGGACCTCCTGCAGGTTCATGCAGGGGAGCCTACCCTTTCCTGGCTCCTTCAGAGCACCCAAAGGGCCTGGCCCTCCTAACCACTTCCTACCAAAAGCCAGAGAGAGATTTGGAGTACCCTTTCAGGACATAGTAGTGACTGCCAGTGGCTTCCTTCTGCCCTATTGAGGACATGAAGGGCAGGGGACGGGCTTGGGAAGGGTGGGTCCAGCTCTGGTGAGAGGTGCCATTGGGAATCCAGCTTCAGCAGCATGTGATGTCTCAAGCACTCAAGAGGCCAAGAAGAGGAGGTCCAGGCCAGCTTAGGCCACAGACCTGGACCATATCTCAAAACAAACAACATGCTTACATCCATAATCCCAGCATTTGGGAGGTGGAGGTCAGGAGTTCAAGGCCAGACACTTCCATATAGCTAGTTTGAGGCCAGCCTGAACTATGTGAGATCCTGTCTCAAAACAGAATTTAAGAATCCTGACTGCAGCCGGGCGGTGGTGGCACACGCCTTTAATCCCAACACTCGGGAGGCAGAGGCAGGTAGATCTCTGTGAGTTTAAGGCCAGCCTGGGCTACAGAGCGAGATCCAGGACAGCCAAGGCTACACAGAGAAACCCTGTCTCAAACAAACAAAAAATAAAAAATAATAAGAAAAAAGAAGAATCCTGACTGCTAGTTGGAGAGACGGCTGATCGGGTGAGAGCGCACAATGCTCTTGCAGGAGGCCTGACCCGGATTCCCAGCTCCTACACTAAATGACGGTTCACGGGCCCTGTAACTGGAGCTCCAGGGGACTAATACCCTTTTCTGGCCTCCTCAGGCCTCCACACAGGTGCACAAACTCCCACACACATACACAAATAATAAACTAATATTTGAATTCCCACATAAAAAGAAAAGAGAATCCTAACTCTCAAGTGGGATGCGGAGCTCATGGTATCCCCTGGGCTTAGCATGGGCGTCCTGGGTCCCACCACAGCGAAAAAAGAAAGAAATGCCCCTGCTACCCATGCACTTCGTACACATACACCTTACATGTGCACCTGTACATACATGCACATGCACCTGTGTGCTCCCAGTGTAACAGGCATCTGTAGGTATCACGCCTGTCCATGTGCATGCCCATGGCCTGCCGCCTTCAGGAACGGGGCATGTCTGAGGACTCTGAAGGCAGAGTCTGGGTGGACCCAGGACGGCTGGGACGTATACTCTGTCCGTGTCTGGGAAGGGTGGGGTGGGTGGGTGTGTACCTGGTATGTGTACCGTCTCTGTGGCTGCTGCACTTAGCTATTCCGGCCCCTTGTAGGGAAGGCGAGATCCCCATGGGGAGAGAGGAAATAAAGCATGCCTGGCTACCGCGCAGTGAGACATGGGGATAAAGCCCAGGCTGCCACCGAGGTGCCCCAGGACAAGGAGGAAGGGAGGGGCAGGAGGAGGGTGGCCGGCATGTCTGGCTGGGGCAGCTTGCCCTGTGTTATGTAGCGTATTTGCTGCGCCTGGCTGGGTCATCATGGCCCAAGGGCCTGGCCTCTGGCTGCTGTGACCTTGGGGTGCATGTGGCTGCCCCATCCCTTCTGTCAGGCCTGGCCTGCTGGCCCCAAAATAGAGATGAGCCAAGCTGGGCTGACGCCACCTGGAAGCTTTGAGCTGAAGCTGGGGCGAGGTGGGGGAGGGGTGCTGGGCCGCAGTGCATCGCATGAAATGGGCCAGGAGCCTGTGGCCTTGCTGTCCCATCTGTCAGTCTCGTGTCTCTGCCATCTGTCTGTTTGTCTCCTGTTTCTTCTGTGCCCGTTGTGGGGGACAGCCAGCCGGGTCCTGGGGCACCCCCTCACTCAACACCAGAAATTTTAATTCTCTCTACCCACCACCTCCTCCATGTACTGCCCACGACCTCACCATCCCTTTTGCCTTTTATATTTATTTCCTTCTTTCTGTTTTTTTTCTGTGTGCGCCATCCTGTGGGGCTGGGACAGAGGAGAAGGGGCCGGCCACGTGGAAATAACCTCAGTGTATGTACCGCGCCCGGCCAGCTCGGCTCCAGCCCCCTCTCCCTCCCTGCCCTGTTTGTACCAGGACCCACCATCGCCCCCTGCCCTTCACCCCACCCTTTTGTTGCAGACCCCACCCCTACCCCATGGAGCCCCTTCCTTATGTGTTGTGTCCTATGTATGCAAGGGGCCACACTGCACCCCACTTCGTCTTCAGAGCCTCCAAGAGGCCAACCTGTCCACCCTGCCCCTTTCTTGGGGGTCTGTTCCTTCAGCTCCTCCAGTGACCACTGGCCTTCTACCTCAGGTCCCTTTAGCTCCTGCCTTGAGCTGGGCCCTGCACATCAGAGTTGAAGCAGGCCTGGTCCAGGGGGCCTTCCTTCTTCTGCCTGCTACTGAGAACTGAAGACTGTCCATGGCAGAGCAAGACCAAGGATTGTGGGACAGTAAATGCAGATTCAGAATGATCTCCAGTACCTCCACTGCTGGAGCAGCCCACGCCGGGCCTAGGAGATAGGAACGAGTTGGGAGTGGGGAGGAGGGTCAGGAGAGTCGGACCAAGGAAAAGCGGGGCTCCCAGGCTTGCAGTGTACAAGTGGAGCGCATGCTGCTTGCCAGCCAGCCTTAACACCAGAGGGGCAAGGGCTTAGCCAGGGCCTTCTGGCCAAACCCAGCACACAACCTAAGCAGCAGCAAGTCCCTGTCGGTGAGACTTCGTATCCTTAGGGCTCCACCCTTGCAGCCAGCAAGCCAGACACTCAGGCCCCACTGCACCCCTGGACACAGTCCCTGGATGGTCACATACACCCTGATTCTGTCAGCTGCAGGACTGGAAGGAGCAGGCCACAAAAGTGCTGGCCATTAACTGCCCACACCTGTCCCCCTCCCCTAGACCATCTCTGATACCAGCCCCATGAAGCGCTCAGCCTCTGTGCTGGGACCCAAAGCCCGAAGACTGGATGACTACTCACTGGAGCGGGTACCACCTGAGGAGAATCAGCGGTACCACCAACGCCGCCGGGACCGGGATCGGGACCGGGACCGGGACCGGGGCCACCGCACGTCCGAGCGCTCTCTGGGCCGCTACACTGATGTGGACACAGGTAGGCTGCCACAGGACCCAGGACAGAGGCTCCACAAAGAAACAGAAGGTCAAGAAAGAGGAGGCTGAAGGGCAGAAGTAGGGACAGGGGATTGGATATACACCACTAATGCCTGCATGGGGGAAGCTGGGAGGGGGGGTTAGGGTCTGGAGTTGGAGGCCAGCCAAGATGCATAGTAAGACCCCAATTCAAAAAAGAAATGAGTCAGGCTTGGTGGCTCACACCTTTAATCACAGCACTTGGGAGGCAGAGGTGGGCACATCTTTGAGTTTGAGGCCAAACTGATCTGCAGAACAAGTTCCAGGTCAGCAGGGCGACACAGAAAACCTGTCTCAAAAGAAAAGAAAGAAAGAGGGCTGGGTGATGTCTCTGAGTGTAAAGTGCGTGTTGCATACAGACGAGAGCTGACATGACACATCTCAGCACCCGTGTACAAAGCCAGGTCTGGGCCTCTGCAACCCTGGTGCTGGGAACGCACGCAGGAGTGGATCCCTGGTGATTCCAGTTAACCAGCCTAAGCTACTCAGTGAGCTCCAGGCTAGCGAGAGACACCGTCTCTGAAAAAGGTGGGCTGGAGAGGCCCAAGAGGTGAAGCAGCCACCATGTGGACCTGCATCTGTACAGCAGACAGGGCACATCTGTCACCCCAGCCCTCCTAAGGTGGGAGATGGAGACGAGAGTCCCCAGCTCTTGGACCAGCTAGCATGACATACACAGCAGATAACAAGAGACCCTGTCTCAAACAAGATAGATGAGGGCCAGCATCTAAGATTGCCCCAGACAGCCTCCCCATGCACTTTGTGATACTTGCACCCACACTTACACACATGTACACACATCATACACAAAACCAATTTTTTTACATACAAAAAAAAATTAAGATTTAGTTAGTTGGTTTGAGACAAGATTTCACTATGTAGTCCTAGTTGGCCTGGAACTCACAGAGATTCTCCTGCCTCTGCCTCCTGAATGCTAAGATTAAAGGCGTGCTTTGGCTGTTTGGTTGGTTGGGATTTGTGTTGGTTGTTTTCTCCCCCGAGACAGGGTTTCTCTGTGTAGCCCTGGCTGTGCTGGAACATGCTCTGTAGACCAGGCTAGCCTGGAACCCAGATATCTGCCTGCCTCCAAAGTGCTGGCATTAAAGGTGTGGGCCACCATGCCTGGCTGCATTTTGTCTTTTTAATGTGTGTGTGTGTGTGTGTGTGTGTGTGTGTGTGCGCGCGCGCACGCCTGTTCGATAATGAATGCAGGTGCCCCAAAGGCCAGAAGAGAGTGTTGGGTCCCCTGGACCCAGAGAGCTACAGGCAGTGAGCTGCAGGACATGGATACGAGAAACTGAACTTAGATCTTATGCAAGAGTAGCAGACACGCTTGCTGACCCATGACTGCAACACCCTGGCTGAGTGGGATGCTGTCTGGGTGGTAGGTATGGCAAGGTCCTAAGTTGGTTATATTCAACACTAAGAAAAGGGGGTGGCCAAGCAAGATGGCTTAACCTGTACAGGCATCGGCTGCCAAGCCTGAAGACCTAAGTCAGATGAGTGCCGCCGCGGGAGAATGGGCGCGCTGAAAATAAATGTAAAAATTAAAAGTGACGGGAGCTCCTGAGTAGGGAGGAAACCAGGGGCTGGGGCACTGAGCCTGGGGACCCTCCGGGCCTGCCTCCCCTTCTCTGCGGCCCGTTCTTCCTCTCCCACCGCCGTCTCCCACTCAGGTCTGGGGACAGATCTGAGCATGACCACCCAATCTGGTGACCTGCCCTCCAAAGATCGGGACCAAGACCGGGGCCGGCCCAAGGACCGGAAGCATCGGCCGCACCATCACCACCACCACCACCACCACCACCCTCCGGCCCCCGACCGGGAGCGCTACGCACAGGAGCGGTCGGACACGGGCCGGGCGCGGGCCCGGGAGCAGCGCTGGTCCCGCTCGCCCAGCGAGGGTCGGGAGCACGCGACACACAGACAGGTGCGTGTGGCCGGCCCGACGTAGAGACCTGGCGGGCGGGGGCGGGGCTGCAGGGCGGGCGGGGGCGGGGCGAGCCTGGGAGGCGCCCGGGGCAGGGCGCGGGTAGCCCGCCGCCCTTGTTTTCCCCTTGGCCCGGCTTCCCTGCGACTCGTGTCCTGCGGACGCCTGTGAGTGACTTCGGAAACTTACGAAGCTCGTTTCTCGTTTCTCTCCTCACTGTTGTGTTGGTTTGCCCCTCCACCCCCGCCTCTCCGTCCCGCCGCCCGCCCGCCCGCCCTCCCGTCTGTGTGTCCCCGTGTGCTCCTGGTCGGTCCGTGGTATCTTTGCTTTTGATTTCCTTTGTTTCGATTTTCGTGTAGGGCAGTAGTTCCGTCAGTGGAAGCCCAGCCCCCTCTACGTCCGGCACCAGCACGCCGCGGCGCGGCCGCCGCCAGCTCCCCCAGACCCCCTGCACCCCGCGGCCGCTCGTATCCTACTCGCCCGCGCCGCGCCGGCCGGCGGCTCGCAGGCTCGCGGGTCCCGCGGCGCCCCCTGGCGGCTCGCCGAGGGGTTGCCGCCGCGCGCCTCGCTGGCCTGCGCATGCGCCTGAGGGCCCGCGGCCGCGCGGCGCCGACTACACCGAGCCCGACGGCCCGCGCGAGCAGCCAGGGGGCGCGCACGAGCCCGCGCCGCGGTCGCCCAGGACTCCGCGCGCCGCGGGCTGCGCGTCGCCGCGCCACGGCCGCAGGCTGCCCAACGGCTACTACGCGGGGCACGGCGCGCCGCGGCCGCGCGCCGCCCGCAGGGGCGCGCACGACGCGTACAGCGAGAGCGAGGACGACTGGTGCTAAGCCGCCCCGCCTCCCCGCGGCGCCCGCACTGCGCGGGCGCACGGCAAATGACAAACAATAACGTTTTTAAAAAAGAAAACCGGGGAGAAAAACAAAAATAGCTTCTATTGATGAGTTTTATCATCTCGATTGAATCTTTGGTTTTCCCGGTGAACGAAACCCAGGTGGCTGCGAGCCGGAGGGACGGCTGCGCGCCCCACACACTTCTCAGACCCACGGGAGTGCTTGCGGGCCACGCCAAACTTATTACTGCCTGCAGAGATCAACTACAAGAAATAACACTAACAGTTTTTAAAAGGACAAAAAAAAAAAAAGATTGAGAAAAACGGTTTTTTTTCTGACATTTGGTCCTGCTTGAAATAACAAAAGAAAAGAAAAATTGACCATCACCACCGATTCCCTTGCTTCTTTTTTCCTTTATCTTTTTAAAAACTTTTTTTTTTCTTTTTTCCTATCTTGTTTGAAAAACGTGGGCTTGGGACTGTGAAATATTGCATGACATTAAAAAGAACAAAAAAATAATAAAAACGAAAAAACTTGAATCCAAGGGCTTCTGAACTGGAGTGGTCTTTGTCCTTTGACCAAGATGCCATGCAAGTTACTCTTGGGAAGTGGATGGAAAAGGGAGGCAGTTTGTTAGCTCCCAGAGAAACAGCGCCGAGGCCGCGGGTACCAGGAACGACCAGGTTCACTCCCGCTAGGGGCAGCTGTGACTCCTGGAGAGGATAGTCCCCACACAGGCTTCTCCTGGCTGTGCCCAGCCTCCGGTACTACCCACCTCTGTGTTAAGTGATCTGCCCTGGCCTCTGGCTCCTTGAACCAATTTCGTGAGGAGTTCTCAACCCGCCTCAGCCATGGAGAAATGCTGGCGAGGTCAAAGATGTGAACAGTCTGGAAGGATTACGCCAGAGCAATGAGTGGGGCCAGGATTGTTTTTAAGCATTAGTGTGTATGTATATGTGGATTGGGGCATACGTGAAAGTGCCTTCTGAGCCAGCCGGAGTTACAGGCCGCTGTGAGTCCTCTAACCCGGGTGCTGGGAACCGAGTTCAGGTCCTTTGGAAGAGCAATGTATGCTCTTAACTTCAGAGCCCCTCCCCCCCCCCAGGGTTCTTACGCTGACCCCCTCACCACATTCACCTACCTCATCCAGCATTCTGTCTAGATGTCCACTCTCATGCCCCATGCGGTCTACATACGCACTGCAGCCTTGGGGATAAGAACCGCCTGCCCAGCCCCCCACTCCCCGGCTTCCCAGGCCCTCACCTCCCTCCCTGCGTATTTGGAAAATACTTCTGTGAATATGGCCTGTATCTGTGAAACTGAAGTAAGAGTGGGAAGAGGAAGCCGCGCCTGTTCACGGTCAGGTGTCCCCAAGATCATTTCTCTGGCCTAATAAGGGCAACTTCTGGTTGTATGTGTCTGGGGTGTGTATGGTGCATGTGCATACATACAGGGGTGCATGCATATGAATTGTGTGAAGGCCACACAGGTTGACACGAGTTGTCTTTTATTGTTAGCCACCTTTTGTTTTATTTTGTTGTTTGTGAGACAGAGTCTATGTAGCCCTGGCTGTCCTGGAACTCCCTATGTAGACCAGGCTGACCTGGAACTCACAGATCTGTGCCTGCCTCTGCCTCCCACGTGCTGGGGTTAAAGGCATTTGTCACCACACCCAATCACACCTCAATTTTTTTTCTTTAATAAATCTTTTTTTAAATTTATTTATTTGTATTTTATGTGCATTGGTGTTTTGCTTGCATGTATGTCTGTGTGAGGGTGTCAGATCCCCTGGAACAGAATTTACAGACAGTTGTGAGCTGCCATGTGGGTGCTGGGAATTGAACCTGGGTTCTCTGGAAGAGCAGCCAGTGCTTTTAACTGCTGAGCCATCTCTCCAGCCTCCCACATCTCGATTTTTAAAACAGTCACAGACTGGGGGGTAGTCATTACCACCCAGCCCTGGCATAGTCTCAAAACTTCACTGGCTTTGTAGCTTTTAGCATGTGACTTAGCTTCTCTGTTCCCCTATTTCACTTTAGTAAAATGGAAATAATAGAATTATTATTACACATGCACACATTGTGTGTGTGTGTGTGTGTGTTTCTTTTTATGGTATACAAATATGTGAGCTCTGTGTTCTGATAAAACTTTTCATAAAAGTAGCCAGTGTGAGGGGCTGTTGAGATGGCTCAACAGAGCACTGACTCTTCTTCCAGAGGACCTAGGTTCCATTCCCAGCACCCACATGGCCGTCTCAGCCTTTGTAACTCCAGTCCCTGGGGATGGGATGCCCTCTTCTGGCCTCTGCAGGCACAACGCATTTGTGATACATTGACATAAATGCATCACAAACACGTAATAAATAAATCTTTTAAAATGAGGAAGTAGATGTAGGTCAGGAGCCTGCGCTGATGGAACATGTCCATGATCTTAGTTACTCAGAAAGCTGAAGCAAGAAGATCCTTTAAGTTCAGGAGTTCAAGAAGAGCCTGGGCAACATGGCAAGATCTCATCAGAGGGGCCTGCCACCAAGCCGAATGACCTGAGTTCAATCCCAAGGACCCACATAACAGAAGGAGAGAACTGAGTCCTACAAACTATCCTCTGACCCCTATACCTACAAAGTGGCGTGCTCCCCCTCCATACATACAAATAAACAGATGTATTTTGTTGTTGTTGCTGTTGAGACAGGATCTGACTGTGTAACCTTGACTGACCTGGAACTCTCTATGTAAACCAGTCTCATACTCACAGTGATCCACCTGCATCTGCACGTGCTCAAATGTACTTTTAAAAATCAAAATGTGTATAAATATGATCTGAGCTGAAAGACTGCAGTGGAACGCCCTTTTCTCAGAGGCGACGGAAGAAAGCCAGCGGCCACTTTGCCTCTTCCTGTCTTTGCCTTTCATCCTTCCGGGAAGACTCGGGCAGCTGCTCTGGAAATGTGAGCTGTGAAAGAAACCTCTGGGTGTGGCCGTGTCCTCTTGCTGAGCAATCCTGCTACTGCCCCGAACAGTGACCTGAACGTGCATGTAGTTGCTACAGATGCTTTGGAGACACAGGACAGACACAGGATGGAGCCTGAAGCCAGAGGGTGTGGGCAGCAGACGGTTGACCGCCTTATCACACTGGGCCCTCCAAACTGCATTCGCATGTCTGCAGCTGAGGTGGTCCAGAGTTGCCCCAGCAAGGTACATCTCTGTGAAGACACCAGACCAGCACCACCATCATTTGGCTGCCAGCTTCAAACAGGGCACCAGCTATAGCCTGGCCTCCCCAGGATCCGAATGTCTGTATAGAATGAAGGTTTGTGTGACCCTGAGTCACCCTGGCTCGTGCTCTTACCCACCTGTACCAGACCACACAGCTGTACTTTGGCCCAGAAATCCACCCCCCTGAGCCAAGGTACCTGCTTCTGAGATTCTCCCTCCTCCACCTAGGACTGCACAGCCAAAGAGCACCCCCTAACCCAAAGCCTGAGGTATCCCCACATCCAGAGCTAGAGTCTGCCTCCCGCCTCCCAGGTGACTGGTCTAAGATTTTCTGCTGTTCCTTCTGTTCTAGCCCAATGCCTGTAGGTGCCATTGAAAGCTCAGGAGAACTGGCATGCTTGGATATCCATTTGTGAAAATTCACTGCCCTAACCACAGACAGAAAGGCAACAGGGGTTCCTGGAGGCATGGAGAGGACAAACAGGGAAGTTGATGTTTAATGAGAACAGGACACAGGTTTCACAAGAATGTGCTCAGTGCCATCATTGAACCAACCTAACAATGATGAAAATGCTCACATCTCCTTACATCTATTTATTTGCAGATGTGTGTAGATGTGCCCATGCAGGCATGCTAAAGTCAGAGGACGACTTGTGGGAGTCAGTTCTCTCCTGCCAAGTCGGTCCAATGAGTCCAATGCAGGTTGTCAGTCCTGCGGCAAGTACCTCTACTCACTGAGCTGTCTCGCCTGCTCCTAAAATGCCGATTTTATGTGATATATTTTTTTTTTAAAAAACTTTATTTTATGTGCATTGGTGTGAAAGTGTCAGATCCCTTGGAAGTGGAATTATTAACAGTTGTAAGCTGCATGTGTGCTGAATTGAACCTGGGTCCTCTAGCAGAGCAGCCAGTGCTCTTAACCACTGAGCCATCTCTCCAGCCCCTTTATGTGATATATTTTTGTTGCATAGGCTTGGAATTATTATTGATGATTGATCGGCAGCCTCCTGCATGTTAAGAAGTACTCCATCTCTGACCTCCATCCCTAAGTAGTCCAGAGTGACCTTGAACTGTCAGCTCCCTGCCACTTCCTAAATAGCTAGGGTTACAGACACCACCAGACCAGACTGTGATGTATCATTTAAACCATGATAAAAAAGCTATTAAGGTTAGGTGTAGTAGCATGCTCTTGTAATCCCAACACTTGGAAAGTAAAGGCAGAAGAATGAGGAATTCAAGATCATTCTTGGCCACACAAGGAAGTTTGAGGCCAGCCTGAGCTACATGAGACCCTGTATAAAAAAAAAAAAAGCAAGGCTGGGTATAGTGGCACATCATGCCTCTTTTTGTTTTGTTTTGTCTTTCAAGACAGGGTTTCTCTGTGTAGCCCTGGCTGTCCTGGATCTCGCTCTGTAGACCAGGTTGGCTTCGATCTCACAGAGATCCACCTGCCTCTGCCTCCCAGGCGTTGGGATTAAAGGTGTGCACCACCACCGCCTGGCAGCACATCATTCCTTTAATCTCAGCACTCAAGAGGATCGCTACAAGTTAGAGGCAGCCTGGTCTACAAAGCAAGTTCCAGGATAGCCAGGGCTACATAGTGAGATCCTGTCTCAAAAAACTAAAAGCAACTAAATAAACAAACAAAACCTTATTGGTGGTCTGCTATAATGATGCACACCTGTTAGGAGGCTGAGACAGGAAAGTAATCAGTTTGAGGCTAGCCAGAGATACATGAGAAACCCTGTCTCAACCCCCCGGCCCCCAAACCAAGCTTGCCAGCTAAGGGGAAGACAGCCTACGTGCCTATCAACACATAGTGGGCAAACAAACTGTCCTAGACTACGTTGGAGAATGAAGCATGGGAAGGTCTCAAATTCACAGCCAGCCAAGTTCACCTAGTGAAACTGTTTCAAAGTTAGAAGAAATGGGGTGGGTGAGATGCAGGGACAGTAGTTTGCCACCAAGTCTGGTGGCCTGAGTTCAGGCCCCACGACCACATGGTGGAAGGTGAAACTGAGTCCTGTCCTCTGACCTCCAAATGTGCCCACACAACATACACATAATAATAAAGACCCATGGGGACTGGAAGATGGCTCAGTACTTAAGCACATGGGCTGCTCTTCCAGAGGACATGGGTTCAGTTCCCAGCACCCACAGGCAGCTCATACCCGTCTGTAACTGCAGTTCTAGGGGATCTGATGCCCTCTTCTGGCCTTCTTGGGCACTGGGCTCCCACACAGCGCACAGACACATGCAGACAAAACATCCATACACATAAAATAATTTAATTAAAAAAATAAAAGGTGTGTTGACACACCATCTAACACCCCAGCACAGGAAGTGGCAGGAGACTCCCTACAAGATGGAGGCTAGCCTAGGTTACAAACTGTCTCAAAATAATTCTAAAATTATGGATTTAGTGTAGTCACCACAAAACAAGGGTGTATGTATGTATAAAACAGGGCGTTGCAAAGTCTGACCAACCTGCCTTGTATTTTCATTACTGGGCAGCTGAGCTGTGTGCCTGCCAGACTTTTGCCTTTTAGCATTCCATTAAAATATTATAACCATCTTTTTCATGTCATTTCACATGGTGGAGGCCTTGGATGCTGCAGGGACCCAGGGGCAACAGGAGCTGGCACTGTGGGCACTCGTGCCCTGCACTGGCCAGTGCTGTACAGCGCCACAGAGCTGCGGGCAGCATTAGCACCCACTGAAGGCTGGGCGCTCACCCACACCACCCAGCTGCTGCAGAGGCAGAGCAGGGGCTCACAAGCGAGGTCACTGGCTGAGGAAGAGAAAAGCACTGGGCGTGGGGCTCTAAAGAGGAAAGAGAAAGGCTTGGAAAGGAGTCTGGTCAGAGCATGAAAGAGCGGAAGAGGCAAGCAGGCTGAGAGCGCGGCTCCTGGGGTGGCGCCATTGCCCAGGAAGACCGGCTTCAGCTCACAGCTCCGAAAGGACAGGGTGCAGGCCAATACATCCGACGCTGAAGGCAGGAAGATGGGAGCTCAGGGTCACATTTGGCTTCTAACAAGTCTGAGGCCAACAACTGGACTAGTAGATGAGACTCAGTCTCAGAGAGAGAGTGTAGTAATAATAAATGGTAATTAATAATAATATTGATAAAAATAATGAATGGTGCCAAAGAAATCCTGGACAAAGCTCACTCGGTACCTGTGGCTCCTCCCAACATTTCTAACTCCACCACTTACCCTAAACCTCACCAACCCAGCTTCTCTTTCCTAAATAAACCAGCCCTTTCCACCACGCTCTCTCTTGGCTCACGGCTCACTCTTTGCCTTTTGGTCCTCAGCTCCTCCTCCTCCTCCTCCTCCTCCTCCTCCTCCTCCTCTTCCTCTTCTTCTTCTTCTTCTCTCTCTCTCTCTCTCTCTCTCTCTCTCTCTCTCTCTCTCTCTCTCTCTCTCTCATGCCTAGGTTCAGTCTGGACCCTTCCAGATGCCTCTGGCTGTTCTCTCCTCATTTCTACAATAAAAGTCTTCTCCTCAACCATACATAGGAGTGGTCATGTCTGGCAAGTAGCTCAGCCGCCCAGTGATGGGAGTACAAGACAAGAGCTCTCTCCGTGGGTGTAATTGTCTAGAGGGCACCACCCTGGAGCCAGGAACAGGAGCCTCCTCTCAGGTCAAATGACAGATGCCTCTTTCCGACAAGTTAGTCTTAGCATTAACAAATGAAAGCAGTCTTATTTTGGCAAATGGCATGCTGGTTCTGGACAATTGCTTGCCCCACCAGCAAGGTTCAGCCCCAGCCGGACAGAAAGTCATGACCTTGTTAGGAAAGGGGCCCAGGCCTTTCCACGATAATCTCAGGTGTGTGTGTTGGAGGAGTGTGTGTGCAGATAGGCTCAGCACTATCAATGGCTCCAAACTCGAGGGTACACATGACGTTCAGAGGTTTGGGAAGAAAAGTCTTTCACACGTGTTTGCTATGGTTGATCGGTTTTCCTGTTACAGTCTCAAAGGTACTCAAGCTAACATTTTACCATTCTTATAAAAAGAAACTCACTCAGTTTAAAATCTCTTTCAGTGATATTAACTCCTAAGTGAATAGCCCCTAAATTTGCCAGTGAATTAAAAGCCAGGGAGGCAGTATATGGATGGTCCTTAGACAAAGCCATTCATCACACGCCAGATGTTAAGGTAGCTACGCTAGGCACCTCTGATGCCTTAGCTGAGAGAATGGCAGCCTGCCTTCTTTTTAGTCATGAATTCTTTCATCAATTTATTACTTATACCCAACAACTTCCCCCAAAGAATTTTTGACAGCTAATTAATAAGAGAGCCAAATTGCAGCCGGGCAGTGGTGGCACACACCTTTAATCCCAGCACTCGAGAGGCAGAGGCAGGCGGATCTCTGTGAGTTCGAGGCCAACCTGGGCTACAGAGTGAGTTCCAGGAAAGGTGCAAAGCTACACAGAGAAACCCTGTCTCAAAAAACCAGAGAGAGAGAGAGAGAGAGAGAGAGAGAGAGAGAGAGAGAGAGAGAGAGAGAGAAATTGCAAGAAGACCAATCAAATAAAAAGAAGGGATTGTTCATGTTGCAACCAAAAATACAAAACAACCCACGCATGCCTTTAGTCCTAGCACTTAGAAAGCAGAGGTAGGTTGCTCTCTTTGAGTTTGAGGCCAGCCTGGGCTACAGAATGAGTTCCAGGAAAGGTGCAAAGCTACACAGAGAAACCCTGTCTCAAAAAACAAAAAATAAATAAATAAAATAAAATAAAGAAAAAGAAAAAGAAAAAAAACAAAAAACAAAGCAAAGAGAGATGCTCGGTGGTTAAGAGTGCACACTGCTCTTCCAGAGGCCTGGGGTTCAGCTCCCAGCACCCGCACTGGGAGGCCTGCCACTATCCCTGAGAGGGACAGGCTGCCTCGGGTCTCTGTGGGTAGCTGCCCGCACATGCACAAACCTCTATGACACAGTTGTGGAGTCAGCTCACTCCAGTCAGATCATGTCTCTAGGTTTGGTGACAAACGTCCTGCTGAGTCACCTGACTGGGAGGCAGGCCTGAACATGCTGGGGACGTGCTCTCAACACAAGGGCATCCTGTTCTGTCCCTTCCCCTACAAATAAGTAAATGATTTAATAAAACATTTGTTGTTGTCGTTTGGTTTTTTTGAGACAGGGTTTGTCTGCGTAGTTTTGGTGCCTGTCCTGGATCTCGCTCTGTAGACCAGGCTGGCCTCGAACTCAAAGAGATCTGCCTGGCTCTGCCTCCCGAGTGCTGGGATTAAAAGGTATGTGCCACCACCACCCGGCTCTAAAATGTTTTGTTTTGTTTTGTTTTAAAGATTTATTTATTTATTTATTTATTATGTATACAGTGTTCTGCCTGCATGTGTGCCTGCAGGCCAGAAGAGGGCACCAGATCTCATTACAGATGGTTGTGAGCCACCATGTGGTTGCTGGGAATTGAACTCAGGACCTCTGGAAGAGCAGTCAGTGCTCTTAACCTCTGAGCCATCTCTCCAGCCCTAAAATGTTTTTTAAAAGAAAGAAGCTGGGTGGGGTGGCACATGCCTTTAATCCCAGCACTCAGGAGGCAGAGGCAGGCAGAGCTTTGAGTTCAAAGCCAGCCTGGTCTACTGGTCTACAAAATGAGTATCAAGACAGCCAGAGCTACGTGGGGAAACCTTGTCTCAAACCCCCTCCCCCCAAAAAAAAGAAAGGAAAGAAAGGGCTGGGTTAATCCCAGCACCTGAGAGGAAGAGCCAGCTGGATCCCTGTTTTGAATTTGAGGTCATCTTGGTGTACAAGAATACTATCAGGCCAGTCAGGGCTACATAGAAAGAACCTGTTGAAGAAGAAGAGGAGGGGAGGAAGGGAAGAAAAAAAAGAAAGGAAGCAGAAGACAGACCAAGTCTGGCCAGTATATCGGGCCTGTCTGTCATCCTGGCACTTGGGAGGCTGTGACAGGAAGATCACAAACTGGAGGTCACCCTCTCTCGATGAGAACAAATAGAGGAGTGAATCATATGCCAGGTAACCTAGTGTGCTGAGAGGGAACCTGTGCCCTCTGGGGCAGCCTGAGGGTGAGGTCCGTTTTTCCCAGGCTTGGAGTCTTGGGGCATGTTGGGGCTGTGGGAGGTTGAGCCTGTCTGCCTGGTCTGACCAGAGACTCAAGTCTGAGCTTGGGATTTAAGGCTACAAGGGTGGAGCTGGGTTCTGGCCTCTCCAGCCCCAGCTGCAGGGCTGGCTTAGTTAGGGCAGAACCACAGGAGACAGGCAGTGTGTGCACCCACAACCACCCAGGGAGGTCCACAGGCTGGCGAGAAAGAGGAAGAGAGAAGGCTCCCTCGCTCCCTCGCTTGGGAATGTTAGACCTTGCCCTAGGAAAGAGAAAAATCAACATCTTTCTTTCTTCCTTTCTTCTTCTTCTTTTGTTTTGTTTTTGTTATTGTTTTGTTTGGTTTGGTTTTGAGACAGGGTTCCCTGACTGTCCTGGAACTCACTCTGTAGACCAGGCTGGCCTTGAACTGGGAGATCCGCCTGTATCTGCCTCCCAAGTGCTGAGACTAAAGGCGTTCTCCAGCCAACACCGCCTGATGTCAGGGTTTTATACCATAGCCCAGGGTGGGCTTCGGAGCAGTACATCGTCCCGTCATGGTGCTGGATTTACAGGTCAGCACTTCACAAGACAAGGCAGAGAGGACAGAGGAGGGACAAGGGAGAGCTTTTCTAGTAACTGGGCACAGTGGTGCAAGTCTGCAATCCCAGAAGCTGGAAAGTAGGAGCAAGAGGATCAGAAAATCAAAGTCTTCTCAGCTCCATCATAAGTTCAAGGCCAGCTTGGGCTAGGTGGTAATCTAAGTGTAATCAGTCCCCATAAACCCAAGGGGAGCGGCATTTTAGGAGGTGTGGTCTTGTTTGAGGAAGTGGTCACTTTGGAGGTGAGCCTTGAGGTCTCATGTATGCTCAAGATACCACCTGGTGTTTCAGTCCACTTCCTGTTACCTTCTGATCAAGATGTAGCCAGCACCAGGTCTGCCTGCAGGCTGCCATGCTCCCCGCCATGATGATAATGGACCAAACCTCTAAAACTATAAGCTGCCACCTCAATTAAATGTTTTTCCTTTATAAGAGTTGCCATGGTCATGGTGTCTCTTCACATCAATAGAACCCCTAACTGAGACAGGCTACATGAAAGGAATACATGACTCCCCCACCTAAGAAACAAAAATAAAACACAAGTCAGGCATGGTATCTCGCTTGTAATTCTAAGCACCGGGGATGTAAAAGTAAGGATTCAAGACCAGGTAGACCTACATGACCAGACCCTGTCTCTAAAAACAACAAGGGCCAGGCATGGTGATGCACACCTTTCACCCCAGCACTCAGGAGGCAGAGAGGCAGGTGGTGAGTTCAAGGCCAGCCTGGTCTCCAGAGCAGTACAGCCAGGGCTACACAGAAAGAACTTGTCTATCTTAGGGTTTCTATTGTGAAGACACACCTTAACCACGGCAACAGTTCAGAGGTGTAGTCCTTTGTCATCACAGAAGCATGGTGGCATGCAGGCAGGCGTGGTGCTGGAGAGGTAGCTGAGAGTTCTACATCTGGATCAGCAGACAACAGGAAGAAAATAACACACTGAGTCTGGCTTGAGCACCTGAGACCTCAAAGCCATCCCCAATGACACACTGCCTCCAACAACACCACACCTACTCCAACAAGGCAGTACCTCCTAATAGTGCCACTCTCTATGAACCTTTGGGAGCCATTTTTATTCAAACCACCACACTGTCTCAAAAGGACAAAAACAAATAAGAATAAAAAAAGGGATGGAGAGGTGGTTTGGCAGGTAAGAGCACTTGTTGCTTTTGCAGAGGACCTGGGTTCAGTTCCAGTAGGGGCGTTACAGTTGACAATGGGCTGTAACTCCAGTTTCAGGGGATTCCACTCCTTCTTCTGACTTCTGAAGGTATTAATGCATGTGTGCACATATATGCAGGCAAAAGACCCACATGTATGAAAACAGATAAATCCTTAAAACAAACTAACACACACACACACACACACACACACACACACACACACACCATCATTCTAGGCTTTCTTGTCGCCATTGGGGGAGGGGCTCCACTCTAGGTCTGTCAGAAAGACGTTCCAGGTCCTAAAGAAAGAGGCCATCCCTCCAGTCGGCGTCTGGAGGAGGTAAACCTTACTTCTGATCAGAAGGGCACACTGCTCACAAAGACAAAGAACAAGCCATGCAGGGCAGCAAGAGTACTTGGTTTCCTTCTAATGCTGGTGGCGACTATCAGGTCTGAAGGAAAGCCCCAAGCACCCCAAAAGCGTAGATCATTGACTTGGTCCAAACTGACAGCCTTGGCTCTGTTCACGCTGAACTGTAGGGTTGCTGCTGGGTATTCTCAGCATTCCTCGGGGACCTATGAAGTTTCTATCCGCCAGCCAGAGCCACTTCCCTATATTTCCTTCCTCTGGCAAACGAGGCATCCGGCTCCCTGTTGACATGTGCCTATGGTGCATGCCAAAGCCAGTGCCAGCCTCAGACTCCTCCAGTTCCTGTTCGAATCCTGGCCCTCCTCACCTCCTCCTCTACCCTAAACCCCCAGGCTGCTCTAGTTCACAGGTTTTAAATATATAATTTTTTAGTTTTAAATATATAATTTTTTTTTTGTATTTTATGTTTATTGGTGTTTTGCCTTCATATATGTCTGTGTGAGGGTGTCATAAGTCCTGGAACTGGTGTTACAGACAGGTGTGAGCTGCTGTGTAGGTATTGGGAATTGAACCCAGGTCCTCTGAAAGAGCAGCCAGTGCTCTTAACTGCTGAGCCACCCCTCCAGCCCCACCACCAGCATATTTTGAAAGTCCCTTGATTTATAACTTTCTTTGTTCTGTTACTATAAAAACTCATGAAGTTACTTCCATGCTGGAGCATTATATTTAGGGAAGCATAAATATATGTTCCTGGTCCATGGTCACTTAAACTTGGCTCCAGAACACACTCTCTTAGCCCTTTGAGGTGAGAGCTGTGGGGTTTTGTTTATTTGGTTGGTTTAGTTTGATTTGGTTTATTTATTTTCATTTTTTGAGACAGGGTTTCTATGTGTAGCCTTGGCTGTCCTGAAACTGGATCTGTAGACCAGGCTGGCCTGGAACTCAGAGATTCCCCTGGAGTACTAGGATTAAAGGCATGGAGACCCCACAAGAGTTGTGGTGGTTGTGTGTGTGTGTGTGTGTGTGTGTGTGTGTACAAAGGAGAGAACTGACTCCACAAAGTTGTCTTCTGACCTCCACAGGTACACACCATAGAATGTGCACAATTCCCTCAGGCCCCCACTCCCAATAACTTTTTAAAAAATATTTATTTATTATGTATATAGTATTCATGTGTCCCTGCATTCCAGAAGAGGGCACCAGATCTCATTACAGATGGTTGTGAGCCACCATGTGGTTGCTGGGAATTGAACTCAGGACCTCTGGAAGAGCAGTTAGTGCTCTTAACCTCTGAGCCATCTCTCCAGCCCCTCAAGGTCATTCTTGACATAGAGACTTCCAGGGCTAAATGAGATCCTAGCTCAAAAATCAAACAAATGGGGCTGGAGAGATGGCTTAGTGGTTAAGGACGCTGGTTGCCCTCCTAAAGGACAGGATTTGGTTCCCAACACCTACACAGCAGTTCACAGCCATCTGCATCTGTAACTCCAGTTCCAGGGAATCTGACACCCTTCTCTTACCTCTGAGGACACTAGGCATGCAAGTAATGCACAGACATACATTCAACAAAACATCCTTACACACAGAATGAAATTACAATTAAAAACAAACAAGCCAGGCGGTAGTGGCACATGCCTTTAATCCCAGCACTTGAGGAGCAAGCAGGTGAATCTCTGTGAGTTTGAAGCCAGTCTCGTCTATAGAAAGAGTTCCAGAACAGCCAGGACTACACAGAGAAACCTGTTTCCATAAAACAAAAACAAACAAACAAAAACAACTAAGCACTACACAGGGAGTTCCAGATGAGCCAGGGCTACCCTATCTCTAAAATAAAATAAAAATAAAATCTAAAAACTTAAAGAAAGGAGATCGGGATTCTTCTGGTAGTATCATCGTACTCCTGTTCTTGTTAGTCACTGTCCCATGCAGTGTACTATGTAAACTGTGACTTCTCTTGGGAAGAAAAAATTAAGTACAATAAAGAAGAGAGAGCTGGGCGGTGGTGGCACACGCCTTTAATCCCAGCACTCGGGAGGCAAAACCAGGCAGATCTTTGTGAGTTCGAGGCCAGCCTAGTATACAGAGTAAGATCCAGGACAGGCACTAAAACTACACAAGGAAACTCTGTCACAAAAAGAAAGAAAGAAAGAGAGAGAGAGAGAGAGAGAGAGAGAAAAGAAAATTCCAGAAGCTGTCTGTAAAGCCAGTCTTCAGGAAAGTCCTCAGTCCCTGGGGACTCTGATGCCCCTCCCAGCACATGGCCCTGGAGGTAAGCGTCCCTGGACCTCCACCTTGCCCCACCCTAGAGAGCTGTGCTCCCCAGGGATTCACTGCAACTGCAAGCTCACAGCAATTTCTGGGTACCAAGAGGCAAGGTTCATGAGGGAACAGTGGCCAAGAGCCTCAGGTGACGTGAGGTCAGGAGGGAGCAGACCTCACCAAGCCCGGATGTTTCCGTGGCAGTCTAGTCTCTCAGGTATAATGGGGCCCAACAAAGGAATTCGGGATTCCTGTGTGGCAGGCCAGGGTCAGGCTGCTCCCTAGGCACCAACCAGGAATGAGAGATGCGGTAGCTCTCTCTCTAGTCTTTTTGTTTTCTGAGGCTGGGTCTCATGTGGCCCCGGCTGACCTAGGATTCACTATGTAGCAGAGAACGATCTTGAAGACTTGAACCTCCTGCCTACGCTGCCCAAGGACTGAGGGTACAGGTTTTCCTAGCCACACCAGTGTCCTGGCTTCTCTCTCTCTCTCTCTCTCTCTCTCTCTCTCTCTCTCTCTCTCTCTCTCTCTCTCTCTCTCTCTCTCTCTTTGTTTTTGGTTTTTAGGACAGGGTTTCTCTGTGTAACAACCCTGACTGTCCTGAACTCACTCTGGAGACCAGGCTGGCCTTGAACTGGAATTGAAGGCGTGCATCACCACTCAGAGTCAGTGCTCTTCACCTTCACCACTAAGCCATCTCTCCAGCTCTTTCATTTCCCCTTCTCTTTTTCTTTTTTCTTTTCTTTCTTTCTTTCTTTTTTTGAGACAGTATCTCAATATTTAGCCCAGACTGTTCTGGAACTTCAAGCAACTCTGCCTCAGCTTCCTGAGTACGGCATCTCTGAGCTACCATATGCACCATACCTTGTAGCTAGAGTTTTCCTGCCTTGCCCACAGTCAGGACAAATCTGTCACCTGCCAGTCCCACAGCCGCTCAGACCCAACCAAGGAAACACAGAGACTTACATTGCTTACAAACTGTATGGCCGTGGCAGGCTTCTTGCTAACTGTTCTTATAGCTTAAATTAATCCATTTCTATAAATCTATACCTTGCCTCGTGGCTGGTGGCTTACCGGTGTCTTCACATGTGGCTTGTCATGGTGGCGGCTGGCAGTTTCTCTGACTCAGCCTTCCACTTCCCAGAATTCTTCTCCTTGTCCCACCTATACTTCCTCCCACAGCAATACCTGACACATACACACCATGTTTGTTTTGCTTCTTAAAGGTGTGCAGCTGGGCGGTGGTGGTGCACACCTTTAATCCCAGCACTCGGGAGGCAGAGGCAGGCGGATCTCTGTGAGTTCTAGGCCAACCTGGGCTACCAAGTGAGTTCCAGGAAGGGCGCAAAGCTACACAGAGAAACCCTGTAAAAAAAAAAAAAAAAAAAAAAAAAAAAAAAAAAAAAAAAAAAAAGGTGTGCAGTGCTGGGAATTGACCTTAGGACCTCACAGATGCTAGCAAAGCTGTATTCCCAGCTCTGATTGCTTCTTTTGAAAGAGAGTCTGTTGGGTCTAGGATTACACAATAATGGGGGACAGACCACCAAAGTCTATTAAACCAGAAACAGACTTTATTCCAGGAAAAAAAAAAAATCACCACGGGGCACAGAAGCTTATGGGCTAGCTGAGACCACAGCCAGTGTTTGGGATTTCTGAGACTGTGGCGGCAGGTTCTGCCCCCCTTTTTATAGTAAGGGAGAAAGCATGAGGCACTGGGTGCATGCTAGGAGTCACGTAGAAACATCAGGCTCGGGGTGCATGCTAGTCATGTAGTAACAACCATTCAAAGTTAACTTTGGTTCAGGCAGTTGTTGGCTATAAGGGGCAAGGGGGTTAAAGTTAACCCCTGGCTGTTGATGGAGGAGCCTTGTTAGCAGTTAACCTTTAGAGCTGATGATGGTCAGTTTCCATCTCTTAAGCTTATTATTTTATAGTTTTATATTCCTGGACCCTTCAGGTCTATGTAGCCCAGGCTGGCCTTGAAGTGGAGAAATTCCTGTGTGCATCTCTGCAGTGCTGGGAATACGGGTTGCAACCTTCTTTACTTTTCTTTAATTAATTTTGTGCTCAGCAATGTCAGTTTGGTTTCACTCAAATCGTAAACACACCACAAACAAATATTTTTGTCCTCTTTGGGCCTGTGGGCTGTGTGCACAAATTGGCCTCGTGGGAGGTTTTTACTCTGTGGAAACTAAGGCACCCAGGGGAAGGATCTAAGCAAGAAACTGGAGAGTGAGAGAAAGTGGAGGCATCCTGCACTGCAAGGGCGGCTTCCTGACCTGAAAACCGGAAGTGAGGCTGAAGAGCCCTGGTGAGAGCCACACCAGCTTGCAAAGGGGACTGCAGCGGGCACCCTGGTCAGAACCAGGAGACTGCAGAAGCCGGCGCCCTGGTCGGAACCAGGAGACTGCAGAAGCCGGCGCCCTGGTCGGAACCAGGAGACTGCAGAAGCCGGCGCCCTGGTCGGAACTAAGCACCCTACTTCAGCCCTGAATCTAAGAGGATGAAGAATTGGTTTTGCTGAACTGGTGTTTACTCCTCACGTGTGGTGCCTGTAAAATGGGGTTAAGTGTGATGGGGGCTCCAGACTGTAATCATAGCCCTTGGGAGGCTAAGGTTAATGCAGTGCTGGAATTCTAGGCCTGGGCTACAGTGTGAGAGACCCTGTCTCAAAAAACAGAAGGAAATGTTTTTATAGTTAGTGATAGAGCTGTGTTATGGTTGTTTTTGTTTGTTTGTTTGGGGGTGGGTATAGTGGTTTTTTGTTTTGTTTTTGTTTTTACTTTTTTGGATTCATTTTATTGCATGTGTATAAATGCTTTGCCTGCATGCATGTATGTGTGCCACAGGCATGACTAGTGTCCTCAGCATCAGAAGAGGGCATTGAATTCTCCTGGAACTGGAGTTATGAATGATTGTGAGCCACCAAGCAGGTGCTGGGAATTGGACTCTCCCCTGCAAGAACAACAAATACTCTAAACCACTGAGCCATCTCTTCAGCCCCTGGGGGTTTGTTTTTAACCGGTTTCACTCTGTAGCCCTGGCTAGCCTGGAACTTGCTTTGTAGACCAGGTTGGCCTTGCCTGCTTGCCTCTGCCTCCCGCAAAATGGCATTAATGAGTACTCCGCATCCCGTGTAGAGTGGTAGAGAAAGACTCAACCCCAGCACTGGGCGAAGAGAAGAGAAGAACAGCCTTTTCTGAGAGATAAGTTGTTGTTGACAGGTTCTCATCCTGTAGCTGTAAGAAGTACAGTCCTTTTTCACTGTAGGCATGATTAGAGTGCTTTGGGGTTACGGATAAGCAGGCACACTAGGACCCTCTCCCCTCCAGCAAGCTGCTGCTCTCTCAGGACTGAGTCAGAAAATTACAGGGGCTGTGCGAGGTGGACATAGGAGAAATGGACAGAAATCTGGAGACCAAACTGTTTTTAAAGGTTTTTAAGACAGAGTCTCACAATGTAGCCTTGGTTGGCTTGGAACTGGCTATGTAGACCAGGCTGACCTAAAACTCAGAGACCCACCTGCCTCCGTCTCCTGAATGCTGGAATTAAAGGTGACACCACCATGCCTAGCCCAATGGTCAGAGGATCTTTCTTCTTCCTTCCTTCCTTCCTTTCTTTCTTTCTTTCTTTCTTTCTTTCTTTCTTTCTTTCTTTCTTTCTTTCTTCTTTTCTTTGTCTGAAACAAGGTCTCTCTATTATGTAAATCTGGCTATCCTGGAACACGATGTGTTGACCTGGCTGGCCTCAAATTCATAGAGATCTGCTGTGGATATCACTCTATATAAATAAAACACTGATGGCCAGTGACCAGGCAGGAAGTATAGGCAGGACAAAGAGAGAGGAGAATTGGGGAAACAGGAAGAAGGAGGGAGAGACACTGCAGCCACCGCCAGGACAAGCAGCAGGTAAAGACGCCGGTAAGCCACCAGCCACGTGGCAAGGTATAGATTTATAGAAATGGGTTAATTTAAGATAAAAGAACAGTTAGCGAGAAGCCTGCCATGGCCATACAGTCTGTAAGCAATATAAGTCTCTGTGTTTACTTGGTTGGGTCTGAGCGGCTGTGGGACTGGCGGGTGACAAAGATTTGTCCTGACTGTGGACAAGGCAGGAAAACTCTAGCTACAGAGATCTGCTGTGCTGGGATTTTCTTTTTTTAGAAGGGGGTGAATTTTCAATTTCTGTGTGTATGTGTGTCTGTGTGTAGGTTTCTGCAGTGTGTGTAGTTGCCCTTCAGGCCCACAAGAGGGCAACAGGCAGATCCCCGTTACAGACAGCGGCCATGTGAGTACTGTCAACCTATCCTTGCTGAGCGTCTGTTAACTGTCTGTCTGTCTTCCCTTTCTAATCTGTGGACTTGGTCCTGGGACCCAAGAACCTAGATGCCCCCTGCGTGTGGCCTGCCACACGGGATGGACTTAGCGCCACTCCTTGATGAAGTGATGAGGACCAGAACCGAGACAAGAACAGGGAGGCCATGCCTTGACCAGAACCACTTCATCGTGCAGACCTCTTGCTCCCTGCCCCAATTTTTCTTGTATTTAAACCTAAAATTTGCTGGGCCTGGTGCCACATGTCTTTAATCTCAGAAGAATTTAGGGTTCCTGGACCCTTCGTTTGCTCTGTTCAGTGAGGTAATTAAATCCCTTCTCCATGTGTGGTCTATATGCAAACAATGCATAGACCAGAGGATCTACACTCTGCTTATTTTCTTGAAACAGTTTCTCAAGAACCTGCAGCCAGGCTGGCGACCAGTCAGCCCCAGGGATCTCCCCTCTATTCCCTCCTCACAGTGCTGCAGATTTCCAGCTTTTATTTATTTACTTATTTATTTTGGGAGGGGGGTGTCGTTTTGAGACAGGGTTTCTCTCTCTCTTTTTTAGGGTCAAAATTCCTTTTTATTTGCCTTTAGAGATAAATCATAAAGGCGGAGAAAAGGTGAAGTGATTTGGGGGCCATAAATAAATGCATTACCAAAATGCATGAACACTGTCCACATGGCTTCATTCAGTCACAGACAAGCAGTTCTTTACTACAGAGACAGGGTTTCTCTATGTAGCTTTTGGAGCCTTGTCCTGGAACTCGCTCTGCAGACCAGGATGGCCTCGAACTCACAGAGATCCTCCTGCTTCTGCCTCCTGAGTGCTGGGATTAAAGGCCTGCGCCACCACCATCCGGCTTGATTTCCAGCTTTTTATTGCCCAGCCATACTGCTGTTTGTTTGTTTGTTTTTACATTGTGCTGGGATTTGAACTCAGGTCCGTACGCTTGCACACTAAGACCGCTGGCCCTTTCCACAGCCCCTGTATTACTTTAATTGGCATGTTGAGACAGGTGCCTGAGCTCGCCACCTGGGGTTGCAAGGTCCGGACTTTGGGCTAAAACCCCAGCCAAGGGCAGACACTCGTGTGACTTGCATTCCCGCCCGAAGCTACAGAGGGGAAGGAATCCCGCTCACCGCAGGCACCTTTGTCCTGATCCCTTTCACAAACGAGAGGTGGAAGAGCCCCCTCCCCAAAGAGGCCAGGCCTTGGAGGGGCTCCGCAACGCCGCCTTCAGAGGCAAGGGTTAACAGGATGCGACTGGCTCCCCCGGCCGGCCACAGAGACCTTATTGTTCTCCAGTCTGTCCCCTCCCCCTCTTCCTGGAAGACCCTCCCAGGCGCCCCTTCAAAGGGGCCCCGCGCTCTCCAGGCCAGCCCTAGGGGAGGGCAAACAGGAAAAGGAAACTCAGCAGCCAGGCGCGGGCTGGGGAGGTGGGGGCACGGCTGTCACTGCCTGGTCCCGGGGAGCTGATGAGTTGGAGGAGCCCTCCCCCAGTTTCCATCTGGAAGCCAGAAGGCTTTGGTCTGTGGCTTTCAGGTACCCGGGAGAACCTGCCTTCTCCCTTCCCCCACCATGCATCTGTGGGTCCGAAAGCTTCGCACCTCCTCTTTGGTCCGACTTCAGATCTCTACTTCAGAGATCTGGAAGCCTTTTTGGACCCGCTGGCCCGGTGGGGTGGCCTGGGCTCGTGGGTGGGCTCAGGCAAAAAATTGCGAACGTCTCTGGGAACCCCCAGAGACCTGCCGGGCTAGGGCGAGCAGCTGGAGGCCAGATGTGAGTGGACCGGCTGGGGAGGAAATTAATTGGTGCCAGTTGAGTGGCGGCGGCGGGCTGGAGAGGCAGGGCCCTGGGGGAGGGGTCGCTGAGTGCCCAGATTCTTAGCTGGGAGGAGGGGTGGCCTTGGGGCCCACAGGCCAGGAAACTGAAGGCTGTCGGAAAAAAAGAGGCGCAGGGAGGGGCCGTCAACTGAGAGGTAGGCTCCTGAACCGGTCAGACAGAAAGCAGGACGTATAGCCTTAGCTTCCCTGGACACGATTTTGAGGAGTCCCAAGCTCAGCTTAACAGTCGACTCTCGTAGGGGAGTGTGGGCGCAGCCTTCCCAGAACACAGATGTGATATTCTGGGTTCCTCCAGGCACAGGCAGGAGCGTGAGCAGCCCTCAAGGCAACATAGGGCATCTGAGCCTCACGCTCTTGCAAGCCTGTCGGTTCCCCCTTTGGCCGCCCTGGGCCTCCAGACCCTTCTTCCCGCGCTGCAAGAGCCCACGCTGGCGACCTTGTGGCGCGCTCGGGAGTGGGGGGTCCCCGGACCACCGACGGAGCGGCTCGGCCAGAGGGGCCAGGAGTTCCCAGAAGGCGCAGGTCTCTGCACGCAAGGGCGAAGCCTGCACGTCCCACCCTGTCTCTGGTTGACGTCAGCGGCCCCCTAGAACTGTCGGCTGGCTGCCGGGCTCCGGAACTCCGCCCCTGACCGGTTTCCTCGCAGTCAAGTCCGGGCTCCACCCTGCGGACTGCTGGGCCAGGTCTGCAGTCTCCCCGCCTCAGGCCAGTGGGTCTCGCCAGAGTCCAAGAGCTCTGGAAACCGGTCTGGACACTTCCTCCTTCAGACTAGCAACGACCTGTGATCCCAAACTGCAGAGGCTGACCTCGATGTCATCTGTTCATTGAATGGGGAACGGGGACTATGGCTACTCCCTTGCTTTCTCTAAGTTTCCTCATCTGAAGGGGGAAAAAAAAAAGAAAAGAAGAAAGAAAAAGGACATCAATGTCCTGGGAGAGATAGGAGCAAGCGGTGGTGGCGCACGCCTTTAATCCCAGCACTCGGGAGGCAGAGAGGCAGGTGGATCTCTGTGAGTGTGAGGCCAGTCTACAGAGCGAGTTCCAGGACAGCCAGGGCTGTTACAAAGAGAAACTCTGTCTCCAAACAAACAAACAAACAAACAAACCCCACCATAACAAAAATACCAAACCAAGTATGGTGGCCCAAGCCTTTAACCTCAGTAGTCAGAAGGCAGTTCATACTGATCTCTGTGACATCATAGCTTGAGACCCTGTTTGAAAAAACAAAACACAAAAATGAACACAAAAACAACCCAAGAAAAACATTAAAAGGACAAATTTCAGAGGAAGTTACGTATGGATAGTTAATTCACCAAAAGCAACTTTGCACTCTGAGATGAACAGCTAGATCATTTTTAAAAAATATATATTTTTTAATTACCTGTAAGTGTGTGTGTGTGTGTGTGTGTGTGTGTGTGTGTGTTCCTGTGAGTGCAGAGGCCAGAGGCATCAAGTCCTCTATAACAGGAGTTAAAAGATGGTTGTGAGCTGCCTTACAGGGAGGTGGGTGCTAGGGACTTACAGGGTGTCGGGTCCCCTGGAAGCGCAGCATAAGCTCTTAACTGCTGAACCGTCTCTCCAGCCCCCAGTAATGATCATTAGTAATGATTGTGTTTAATTTGTTCTTAATCACTTCCTGAGCATTTGCAGTTTATGTAACCAGGTGAAACGGATCACAGCACAGCACAGGGGCTGGGGTGTTGCTGGTTGGTAGAGTGTCTACCTAGAATCATTTCCAGGGAAGGGGCCCTGTGAGGCTGCAAGACCAGAAGTTCAAGGTCATTCCTTCTTGGCTACACAGTTTCAGGCCCGTGCTCTGTGAAATTCGGTTGTAAAACAGGAAAAGGGTCTAGCTAGGTATGTGGCTGTCTCTAAAGAGGCTTTCTTGCTTAAAAAGACAGCAGTTCATTGCTGGCAGTTGTGGCACAGCCTTTAATTCCAGCACTTAGGAGACAGTGGCAGGTGATTTCTGTGAGTTCAAGGCCAGCCTGGTCTACAGATCAAGTTCCAGGACAGCCAGGGCTACACAGACAAACCTGTCCCAGAAAAACAAAACAAAACCCCCCAAATAGGACGTCCACCCCCATGCAGTGGAAGGAGAGAACATCCCATAGGCTGACCTCTGACCTTGCACTGCCACACCCCACGTAATTAATTCATATGCGTATTTATGTGGGAGGGCATGTGGAGATGAGAGGACATCTTGGAGGAGTTGATTCTCTCCTCCACTCTGGGTCCTGGGGTGGGACTAACGCACTCAGGCTTGCTGGCAGCCCCTTTACCTCATGAGCCGCCTCCTAGTCCTATAAAACAAACAAACAAAAACTAAAAATTAAAAACTGGACCAGGTGCAGGCCTTTAATCCCAGCGCTTGGGAGGCAGAGGCAGGCAGATCTCTTGAGTTCAAGTCCAGCTTGGTCTACTGAGCAAGTTTCAGGACAGCCAGGCTACACAGAGAATCCTTGTGTGGACCCCTGCCCCCCCCCCCCCCCCCGGAAAAAAAACCTTAAAAGTAGGAGCTGGAGAGAGAGATGGCTCAACAGTTAGGACCACTGGCTGCTCTTACAGAGGACCAGAGTTTGATTCCCAGAACTAACAACCATCTATAACTTCAGTTACAGGGGATCTGATGCCCTCTGCTGGCCTCTGAGGACACCAGGTACTCATGTGATGGTGTGTATGTACAGGCATGCAGGCAATAAACCCATACACAGAAAATAAATCTTAAAAATTCTTTCAGAGTTCATAAATGTAAACCTTTAAAAGAGTTAGAAGCAGACATTCCTACGGATATTTTTGCACAGCAGTCAGGTGCGGATGACCTAAATCCCCACCCGCAGGTGCGTGGTGAAAGATGGGACCTTGCACACAGGAATGCTATGAAGCCACAGAGGAGGAAAGTGGTTTTTTTCTGTGCTACAACACTGATGAACCCAGGAGACATGATGTGACCACCAGAGGACCTGAGTTCTATTCCCGGATGGAGTACCCTAATCACAACACTCAGAAAGTGGAAGCAGGAGTTCCAAGACAGCCTGGGGCACAAGAGACGGTATCCCTCTCCTTTTAAATTCATTTATTATTATTTTATGTGCATTGGTGTTGTTGCCTGTAGGTATGTCCGTGTGAGGGAGGCAGATGATGCTGGGAATTGAACCCGGTCCTCTGGAAGAGTAGCCTGTGCTCTTAACCTCTAAGCCACCTCTCCAGCCTGAGACAGTGTCTCTTAAATTAACACAATATGCGCATACACCTCTACAGTCACTACCAAGGCCCTGTGTACTGAGCAGATGGGCTTATCCCAGACCTTGTGTAGTCTCGTATACTTGGTGGGTTTTTTGGGGGGGCTGGGGATGGAACCTTTAGCACCTCCCTCAGCAGCAAGGCTGGCTTCAGATTCAGGTGTTTATGATCAGAGTGACTTTCTCAGAACCCTTTGTAAGCTGGCTGTTTTTCTCAATCTAAGGATACCCATCTAGCATTTCCTCAGTTTATCACACGGCTTTGAGTGTCTTAGAAAAGGTCTCATGGTATCTAGGTTGGCTCCAAATTGAAGGTAAGAAGGACCTTGAACTTCTGTGGCCACCACACACACCCTGTTTAATACAGTTATTAGGAGGCAGTCTCTCTGTGTAGCCCAGGCTAGACTTGAACTCACTAATCCTCCTGCTTCATGTTCTCAAGTGTTGGGAGTACAGGCTGAGATTGTGACAATTCTTCACGCCGTTCGTCCCACTAAAGAGAATGTTTGCACGTGTGGGGAACTGGGTTTCGGTCCCCACCCCACAGAGGCTGCAGTACCGGAAGCCGGGTCCGAGTGGGGGTCGGGCAAGCCACTTCCCGGGGAAGGAAGGGCCCTGCGGTTCCTGGGACAGGATGTGCACGGAGGCCCCCTCCCTAGCCACCAGGGACTTCTCAGGCCTGGCCATGTTCCTGTGTGCCCAAGATCTGCCCCCTCCCTCACCGAGAACTCAAGGGTCCAGGCTCAGTGGGCAGGGCTAGGGGTCCTTCAGGATTTTGCTGGGGCTCAGGAGTTCTGGGAGAGGGGCTCGTCTGGGTCTCCAGGGAGCGCTTTTACCCTAGCTTCCAGGACGGAGAGAAGCTGGGGGACTGGGGGCTCCGGAGTCAGCTCGCCACCCCACAGCAACCCCCCTCCTCCCGCCCTCCGCCCCGGGGTCAAGAGGGGCCCGAGGGGGTGGGGCGGGCAGGGCCCGCGTTTCCTCGAGCCTCCCGCACCTGCGGTCTCTTTGTCCTTAGAGCCGAGGCCCCTACCTATGGAATCTACTTTTAAAAAGGAACTACTTGTTTTAAATAAGATAAGTAATGAAAATTTTTTGGTCTGAGTTTATCAGATGTTACTGGACTGGACATTGTTAATATATATATAATGGAGTTTTTATCTGAATCTGTCAAATGTTAATGGACTAGACATCATTAATGTAATCTTGACTGTATATTGCATATACTTATTGAAGATAGTTTTTCTTGTATTAGTTATAAGCTTTCTTTAATTTTAGACAAAAAGAGAGGAGATGTGGTGGTATTGTGTATTCTAATAAATTTATCTGGGGTCAGAGAACAGACAGCCACTAGATACAAAGGCTAGAAAATGGTGGCACTCACACCTTTAATCCTAGCATTCCAGAGATAGAAATCCCTCTGGATCTCTGTGAGTTCAAGGCCACATTGGAAATAGCCAAATATGGTGACACGCCTTTAATCCCAGAAAGCCAGCCTTTAATCCCAGAAAGCCAACCTTTAATCCCAGGGAGTGGTGGTAGATAGCAGAAAGATATATAAAGCGTGAGGACCAGAAACTAGCAGAATTTGGCTGGTTAAGATTTGGCTGGTTAAGCATGTGGCTGGTTAAGCATTCAGGCTTTTGAGCAGTAATTCAGCTGAGACCCATTCCAGATGAGGACTCAGAGGCCTCCAGTCTGAGGAGACAAAACCAGCTGAGGATCCGGCGAGGTGAGATAGCTGTGGCTTATTCTGTCTCTCTGATCTACCAGCATGGACCCAAATAACTGGCCTCAAGTTTGATTTTATTAATAAGAACTTTTAAGATTCCTGCTACATCTGGCGCCCAACGTTCGTGTTACGAATTCATGAAAAAGCTGCTTGCCTGTGGCCTTGTGAGCCCCAGCTCAGGCCCAAGCTATACTCAGCCGGTTGTGGTGGCACACGCCGGTAGGATTTGCTGAAGGAGACAGAGGCAGGAGGATCCCGAGTTTGAACCAGCCTAGGAGGTTTGGGAGAAGCTTTGGCCCGGACTGAACCACAAACAGTGGTGGGACCATGGAAGCAGTGGCTACTGCTCCACGTTGCCAGCTCCTTCTCATCATGTTGGTGACTGCAATGATGCTGCTACCTGGGACGAAGGATTTACTGCTGCTGATTCAGAGAAGAATTGTCAGGACCATCGTGTTACAAGAAAGCATCGGCAAAGGTCAGTTTGGAAAAGTTTGGCAAGACAAATGGTGGGGGAAAATTGCTGTGAAGATTTTCTGTTCTAGGGAAGAATGTTCATGGTTCCGAGAGACAGACATTTATCAGACTGTGATTGCTCCAAACCACAGAGGAGGCAAAAAAAAAAAAAAAAAAAAAAAAAAAAAAAAAAAAAAAAAAAACCTACAACGATGATTCCACATGGACTATGATAAAGCCTAGGCTGATTAACACCACGGAAAAATCGACTTTGGACTACAAACTAGTCAGGACAATTTCGAGATGATCCAGCCTGACAGACTACTTGAACAAGGACTTGAAACAAGCCCTGAACTTTCCTATTATGCAGAGACTGGACAAACGATACAGGACTTGATGATTAACCCCAAAATTTTCTTTTCAAGATTCCCTAAAGATATCTTCACCCCTAGAAAGCAAAAAGAAAAAGAGAATATAGATATGAGATAGATCATCGAATCTACTCTGAGAAAAAAGATAAAGAAATAATAGGATAAATAAGTGGATCATTGAATCTACACTGAAGAAAAAGGGGAAGATATAAAAATGACAAAAGGTAGACTAATGAATCTATTATGAAAAGAAAAAAGAGAAATATGGATATGATAAGATAAAAAGGGAGATTATGGAATCTACTTTTAAAAAGGAACTACTTGTTTTAAATAAGATAAGTAATGAAAATTTTTTGGTCTGAGTTTATCAGATGTTACTGGACTGGACATTGTTAATATATATATAATGGAGTTTTTATCTGAATCTGTCAAATGTTAATGGACTAGACATCATTAATGTAATCTTGACTGTATATTGCATATACTTATTGAAGATAGTTTTTCTTGTATTAGTTATAAGCTTTCTTTAATTTTAGACAAAAAGAGAGGAGATGTGGTGGTATTGTGTATTCTAATAAATTTATCTGGGGTCAGAGAACAGACAGCCACTAGATACAAAGGCTAGAAAATGGTGGCACTCACACCTTTAATCCTAGCATTCCAGAGATAGAAATCCCTCTGGATCTCTGTGAGTTCAAGGCCACATTGGAAATAGCCAAATATGGTGACACGCCTTTAATCCCAGAAAGCCAGCCTTTAATCCCAGAAAGCCAACCTTTAATCCCAGGGAGTGGTGGTAGATAGCAGAAAGATATATAAAGCGTGAGGACCAGAAACTAGCAGAATTTGGCTGGTTAAGATTTGGCTGGTTAAGCATGTGGCTGGTTAAGCATTCAGGCTTTTGAGCAGTAATTCAGCTGAGACCCATTCCAGATGAGGACTCAGAGGCCTCCAGTCTGAGGAGACAAAACCAGCTGAGGATCCGGCGAGGTGAGATAGCTGTGGCTTATTCTGTCTCTCTGATCTACCAGCATGGACCCAAATAACTGGCCTCAAGTTTGATTTTATTAATAAGAACTTTTAAGATTCCTGCTACACCTACCCCCCAGGCTACGCCTAAGGCATGTCGGACACCAAAGCGAGAGGATGGACTCGGGACTAACTACGGAAACTAGGCTGGCTTTAACTCAGGGATCCGTCTGCCTCTGCCTTCCTTTTGCTTGGATTAAAGGTGCGCATCACCGTCTGGCTTTAAAACAAACACAAAATTTTAGGGACTTACTGTGTCTCTTGGACTGGTCTACGCGCTAACTTCCGGTTGGATTAAACGTGAGTATTGTTAAAGCCTAAACGTGCCGGGGAAGCAGTTTATGGGCCATTTCTTTTCTTTCTTCCTTTTTTCTTTTTTTTTTAAACGAGACAGGGTTTCCCTGTAACAGCCTTTGGCTGTCCTGGAACTCGGTTTGTAGACCAGACTGGCCTTGGCTTCTCATGTGCCACAATGCCCGGCCTAGGCCGGTTTCATAGTTAACTTCTAAGTTAGCACCTGAGCAACAAAGCTGCACTAAAGAAATCAGGTAAGGGCGTGTTCAGAGTTCACCGCCACTCCACGCGTGGGGGCCTACAACAGTTCCACTCCAGGGGAGGACACGAGAAAAACGCCACCCTTTAAAATCCCCCCGCTCCTCTCGGAAGACTGGAGCTGATGTCCCTGAAATGTAAGCTTCCACACTCGCTGGCCCCCAGAGCGTAATTAATTTCTAGGGAATCCCCAAATCACAGGGTTATGAGCTTAAGCAACAGCCTGGAAATTTAAAGCAAAGAAATGGGGACCCGGCCTCCCTCCCCCTCGGCGCCCGGTCAAACCAGTTCCAGAGGCTTGGGGAGCGGCCGACAGCCCTGACCCTTTCACCTCGCCCCTCCCCCCCAGGGAAGCAAGCCAAGACAGCAGCGCTCTTTACTCCGAGTCTTTATTTTCCTAGCTGACATTGTAAAACGCCAAGTGGACGGGTGCTCAATACAGCCCGTCATGGCAAAGGTAAACAGACTTCTTAAACGTGCTGGCAAAAAATTCCTCTCCTGCCCGAAGAGGCCGGGTCTACGGCAGCAGGCGCGACCAGCCTTGGCGCGGTGGTCCACGGCGGGCGAGCGGGCGGTCCAGGCCGACAGTCCGAGCGTCTCCAGACCTCCGCTGCTTACAGGAAGATTTGATCGGCCCAGTCCTGGCTCTCGGCCGCCGAAGGCCGGCTCACCCATAGCAGCCGGTGGGGGCGAGGTGACTCAAGTCACTTCCCCGTCCCCAGGGCGGGTCCACGCCCTGGCCTCCTCCCAGGCCCCACACCCACGCAGGGCAACAGGAAGCACCCGCGTCTGCCCCATGACGCAACTATGACCGCTTGCACAAGCGTGCCACTTGTAGGGGCCAAAACGCGTATGCCAGTGAAACGGCCTTGGAAGGGCCGCCAGGCCAAGAGTCCGACCCTGAGATTCAAGATCCAGGTGTCCCTTCTCCCGGCCGGGGAGGGGACAGTCCTTTACAGCACCTGTGGACGCACGTCTGGGAAAAGGCGCCCGCGCCCCCAGCTCCTCAGTCCTCCCCCGGCCTCTGGCAGCTCAGGCCGCGGCTCTTCATCACGGGCCCCGCAGGCTTTCCCCAGCCGGCCCTGGCCTCGGCTGTGCGTTTTCGGCTCCGGTGACGCCGCTCAGAATCCTCAGAAGGCCACCACGGCTCGCACCAGCACGCTGAGCATGTTGTCGGCCGGGCGGCAGGCTGGCTTGGCCTCGCACGCGGGGGGCGCCGGCGGGGGCACGGCGGGCCCACAGTTCAGGAGACTGGAGAAGCGCTTTTGGAGGACGCGGGCGAGATTAGGGAAGGCACCTTCGGTTTGTGCGGGGGGAAGCTGCAGGCGATCGGCCACCTCCGACGTGTCCTCCCTCTCCGCCTCCTCTAGACGGGCCTTCTTGCTGGGTGCTAGTCCGACCTCACCGCCGTCGCTCAGGTTGCTGCTGCTCCGGCGCTTGCGGCTGACTCTGGCGGGGGGCGGGTCACAGGGCGCAGGGGTCTCCTGGACTCGCCGCGCTTCCTCCTGCGTGTCCATGGGCTCCGGGGACTGCTCCGCGTCGGGGGCCGCCGCTCTCACGGCAGCTTCGGCTTCCCGCGGCGGGTGCAGGCGAGGGTCAAGAGTCCGGCCGGATGGCGGGAACTCGGGCTGGTGAGCCTCTACCTTGGCTGAGAGGTAGAGCTCCCGAGCGCTGCGCATGACGAGGGAGAGCTGTAGGCTCCGGTGGAGACGCAAGCCACCCCGCTGCATGCGAGAGTGGTACATCTTCCACACCGACAGGGTCATGATGCGCTGCGCTTCTTTCTGCACGTCCATGCTTGCTCGACGAGAGCGTAGAGGAGAGCCGGGAAAGGATTGCAGCAGGCGGTGCTGCCCAGACAACTAACTCACCCCGGCAGGTACACGGCTATGAGTTCCGGCGGGGGAAGCGTGCCGGAGCCCTTCTAATATAGTCAGAATGACGTCACGGAGACGCCACGCCCAATCAGAGGGCCTCATCCGGGCTTTCCACTGTGGCCAGAGACTCCTTAAAGCAATAGAGGTAAATTTACGCCTGGAAGGAGAAGGGACGTAAGCCCCGGCAAGGGAGAGTTTCCCCCACGGCGCCTCGAGGCCTCAGCTTGGTCTGGGTTCTCAGACCCCCTGGCGGGCTAGCCGATGAGGCCCACCCACTAGCCACCGGGTGGCGGGGTGGTAACCCTCCCTTTGCAGAGAGGAAGACCCGGAGCGGGGCGCATTCCCCGAGGGCACTGTTCCCCGCGCCTACCAGCCAGCTAGTCAATTTCTCTGCCCGGTAAAAACGCTGCTGCTTATTAAGCAGTTCCTACACGCCGGGGCTGTCGAGCTTTCTCTTTATTCAGCGTCTCTGACTCCTCACCTCCACTCCGCAGAAAGTACAGTCAGGTCCATTTCTTCCAGGTGAGAAGCCTGAGGCAATCACCTGATCAATATTTACTAAACAAACGAAGCCTCCAGCCTTCCTTCTCTATCCTCCCGAACACGGGTGGGAAGTGGGGGCGGACGACGCTGGCTGACCCTGGAGGGGGCTACGCCATAGCCGCCTATACCCACGTCGCGACTGCGGTCCCCACGCTCAGCATTCAGCATCTCCCGGTTTGCTGCCACCCAGTACCAGAGAAGTCCCAACGAACACAGGGCCTGCCGCCCTCTCCCGCCGACAGCACAGAGTTCTGCCTTCGCACCCCGGGAAGCTGAGTTATCCCAAGCCAGTGAGAGGGCTCAATGGGTAGAGCCACTGGCTGCCAAGTCTGAAGACCTGAGTTCGATTCCCACGCGCGCCACTCGCGCGAACACACACACACACACAAACACACACACACCACATAAAGAGATACACAAAAAAAGATGTCGGTTCCACCCTGCTCTATTCGCAAAAAAAAACAAAAACAAACAAAAACCTGATTCTAGTTGCAAAAGGATAAAGTTCTAACACCGCCTTTCATTTACGGTGCTGGCCCTTTAAGGAACACCCCCCCACACCAGCGCGTAGGCTTCCCGCCACTGCAGCGGGCCGACTTCCCTGTCTAAATTTGGATGTGATGACGTAGCGTGGCGCCGCGAGCACTTCCGGAAGCCCATATAAGGACAAGGACCCAGTGTCTTAGCCGGAGCTATGGGCTTCCGGGGCGGAGCCTCCACCGTAGACCACACCCCCATTTCTGGCGCTTCCAGCCCCCGCGCTGTGCCGGGGGGTTCCCGTGCAGTGGGCACGGCCGTGGTCCGGGCGGCCTGCTCCGCGTCCCGGCGTCCCTCCACTGGACCAGTGGTTACGGCTGCCTTCTCTGATGCTAGTCCACGCTGCGGCACCGTCACGAGGAATGAGTCCGGGTGGAGTGAACTTGTGGGTTTACGGAAAAACGGCTTCGAGACCTTCCTGCACTCAGAGGTGTAGAAGGCAAATGTCTGGGTCTGTCCCACCTCCCAGGGGAGGCTACCCGAATCCTTGGGGTTGGTGGCACGTGTAATTCACCCGCGGAACCATCTCAATGGCCTTTTATTAATTTTTGGTATTTTGAAATAGGGTCTTACTTGTATAGCTCCAGCTGTCCTGGAACTCCTAGAGACCCGACTGCTTCTGTCTCCCGAGCGTTTTGTTTTGTTTTTTAATATATGCTTGCATGCCTGGGCACCACGAGTTTGTAGTGGCAGCGGAGGCCAGAAGAGGGCGTCAGATCTCTGGACACTGGAGCCGTCATGTAGGTGCTGGGAACCGAACTTGTGCTCTTTCTTTCCCTTTTTGCCAGGGAAGTTTGAGACAGGGTCACTATGTAGCTCTAGCTGTCCTGGAACTCAATACATAGACCTGGCCTCCAACTCACAGAGATCCACCTGCCTCTGCCTCCCAAGTGCTGCGATTCAAGTCGTGCACCACCACGCCCGGCTACAGTAAGTGCTCTTAACTGCTGAGCTAAATTTAATGCATCGATAGAATGAGCTCCTTACCCCGCTGTGATACCCTAAGATTTATGGAAAACTAGGATTATTGATACTGGCTAAAAAGGAAACTGAGGTTCCACAGCAGCAGCCTGAGGTTCGACCCAATTCTGTAGGACATTGGCCGTGTGGGATGAGGCTTGTGCACTGCACGCCCACAACCAAGATGGCCGAGGTGTAGGCGGAAGTCCACACGTTTTGGCCCTCTAGGGCCGCTCTTTCTCTCTTGGCGGCTGGGCTCTCGATGGTGGCCTCCCAGGCTGGGTGGCAGCGTGTTTGCTCACTAGCGGTGAAGTTCCTGCACCCGCCTAGTGGGAGGAGGGGCTTGATATGTTTTTCCAGGACCCTCTCTTTGTAGTCCGGGGGTGAGTGACAGTGGCTGGAAAGGGGTGGAAGGGAGCCGTCTCCTGGCTAGCCAGTGCCGTGGTGCAGGCCACTGTGTGCCAGGCAGTTCGGATATAGCCGTCCCGGTGCACGTGTCTACCTGTGATGGAGTGGAAGAAAATTTGGAGGGCTGTTGGGGTGTCTGGGCCTCGGTTGGTTTGGGAGCGAGTGTAAGGACCCTATCCCAAGTCGTGCTCAATGTATTGCAGCGAGGTGCAGAAAGCGGTGAATACGGCACCTGGCTGTACGGCGCTGGCGTGAGCTCCTGCAGGGAAGCGCTGTAGCTGGGCGGGAAGAGTCGATAGGACCGCCAGTGAGCGGCAGAATGGCCTGCAAAGCATTGAGTGGGGCCTCGGGGATCCTGGAATAAATGGTCGATATGCTGGGACTTTAGAGACGGGGTATGGCGGAGCCTCTGGCCACAGTAGGGGGCGGTGGGAGCCAGCCCTTTAAGGAAGCTAACAGCTAGTAAGCGTTAAAGCCTGGAGGTATGGGAGTATGCCCGAGGGGTTTATGTCTCTAGCCTTGACCTGCAGGAAAGAAGGTGTTCGTTCACGGAGCAGATCAGGTTAGGTGAAGTCCTAGTGAGTTGTGTTGGGAGATTCGTGTGTGTGTTGTTTGTTCAAGACACGGTTTCACTGTAACTTGGCAGGATGGAACAAGAGATCCATCTGCCTCTGCTTCATGAATGCTGGTATTAAATCGTGCAACACCACATTTAGTTAGGGTGTCTAGACTAATGTTATCTTCATCCTCAGGAAATGAAGGACCACTTAGCCCAACAGTCCTGGCCTTCATAGAGAAGAGTCATAAAGAGGTAATGGATTCATCCAGTTCAAGAACCACCAGGTGTTACTTTCTGTCAGCCCGACCATGTGTTCTGTCTTCTGTATGTGGGAACCTGCCCTTCTGCATCAGTGTCCAGCCTGTGCATTATTTCCTTATCTACCTGCCTTTTTTGTTTGTTTTTTTGAGACGGGGTTTCTCTGTGTTGTTTTGGTGCCTGTCCTGGATCTCGCCCTGTAGACCACGCTAGCCTCAAACTCACAGAGATCTGCCTGGCTCTGCCTCTCGATCAAAGGTGTGCACCATCACTGCCCAGCTATCTACCTGCCTCTTTATAAATGTCTACACCTAAGCTCTCAGTAATGAAAATGTTTGGAAGTAAATGGTGTGTCTGTACTTAGCAGGCACACATGAGGGTTGTCTAGAGATAAGGAGAGTATATGGTGAGCTGGGTATGGTGGTTTATGCCTCGAATTCCAGTATCTAGGAGGCTGAGGCAGGAGGATTGCAGTGAGTTCAAGGCTATTGTGTTCTACATATCAAGTTCCAGGCAAGCCAGGGCTACATAGAGAAACCCCATCTCAAACAAAATAAATTCATTATAAGCTTGGAAAGGTGGCTCATGCCTATAATCCAGGCGCTCAGGAGGCTGATGTAGGAAACTCAGCAGTTCTAGGCCTGGATAAGAGATCTCAATTTTTTACATTTACTTATTTATATATTTATTGTGAGTATGCACGTGTGGAAGACCAGAGTTGATTTTCTCTTTCCACCTCAGTCTTCAGGCTTGGTGTCAAGTGTTCTTACTCTCAGAGCCAGCTTCACATTCTCAGACCTCGTCTTTTGTTTTTTGAAATTGTTTTTTTTTTTTTTTTTAAATTAACTTATGTGTGTGTGTATGTGTCTCTTGTGTATGTATACATACATGTGGGTTTCCATGGAGGCCATAAGGCATCTGATCCCCTGGAGTTGGAGTTATCTGAGCTTGTAAACTGCCTGACATGGGAGCTGGGAACAGAACTCAGGTCCTCTGTAAAAGCAGTCCTCTTAATCAATGAGCCATTTTTCCAGCCCGAAGTTTCATTTTTTTTTTATTTATTTATTTATTTATTTTTTACTCTTTTCTTTTAATTGTTTTACTCTGTAGGTCAAACTGTGTGGTCCTGGCTGGCCTCAAACTCAAGAGATCTGCTTGCTTAGACATTCCTGACCACTGGGATTAAAGACATCCAACCAGAAAGCCCCCTTTTCACTGTGTGCGTGCGTCTACCAGCACCGTGCTACATATTTCTCCTTAGTCCTTTTAAACATGTCTGGGTGGGGGAAAGAGCCAGGCCGGTGGCACAGACCTTTCTCTAAGTTCAGGGCCAGCCGGGTCTACAGATCAGGTTCGAAGACAGAGAGGGCTGGCTACACAGAGAAACCCTGTCTTGACGGCAGAAAGGAGAAAAATAAACCCAAAAAACCTTCCATATCTTGCCCTCCCAACTCAGTTCCATCAAACACCCTCCACCCCACCCTCCAGCAGCCCTGCTGACTAAATGAACAAAACAACTCAGTAAGGTCTGTAGAGATGGTAACAACCTAGCCTAAAGACAGCTTAGCCATCTGACCTCCTAACCTGAGAAGCAAAGGGGCCCTAGAATATTGGGGCGGGGTGGTGGTGGTAGTTCCAGCCTATCAGGGGGGCCAGGAAAGTCTAGAAAGACCTCCTGCAGCAAATCTGGGTCCAAGGCTCCAGGAATTAAGTCTTGATCCAGGCTGTGAATCACTATGTAACCCCGACTGGCCTTGAACTCACAGCAATCCTCTTGGCCTCAGGCTCCCAAATGCTGTTTAGCACCATGCCTGGTTCAGTTGGTAGAGTGCTTAGTGTGTTTTAAGCTATAGGCTATACCCCTAGCACTTCATAAATAGGGTGTGGTGGCCCACTCTTGCAATCCTAGCACTCACAGGGAAGAGGCAGGAGGATCAGAAGTTCAAGGTCATCTTCAGCTACTTAAGAGTTTGAGGACACATGAGATACTGCCTTAAAAAAATCTCAAAACCTAAATAAAGTGTGGGTGTGTACACAGGGACACACACAGAGAATTAAAAACCAAAAAGTAGGTTAGGTGGCAGACACCTGTAATCCCAGGTACTTGGAGACTAAGGTAAAGCAGAAAGATTTAAGTTGAAGGCCTGCCTTAGACTACAGTGAAAACAACTCACAAAGAAGGGCAGGTGCCTCAGTGCCGAGTGAAGTGCTTGGCATGAGTGTATATATACGTACACACACAGTAAGTAAACGTCACAGAGACAAAGAGTAGGCAAGGTGTATCAGCATCTCCTGTTGTCCAGTCCTATTCTAGGCATTTTTTTTTCTCCCCAAGACAGGGTTTCTCTGTAGTTCTGAGATCCACCAGCCTCTGCCTCACTCTGCAGTGATCAGAAGCCTGTGCCACCACTGCCAGGGTTTAGCTATTGTTTATACATTAATTTAATAATCCTTATTTCAATTTTGAGCGCTCTCTTAAACTGGGTGGCACTTGCTTTTGGGAAGCAGAGGCAGAGATCTCTGAGTTCCAGGCCAGCCAGAGCCACACAGTAAGACCCTGTCTCAGGACAAACCAGCAGTAAGGACACTAAGGTATGTCATGTCACGTGGCATGACTTTAGGGCCCCCCTTGGTTAGTAAGTGGCAGGTCTGGGAGGCAGCCCACACAATCTGCAATCTGCTACAAACCTACCCTGGGTCTGCTTTGGGTCAGTACCCTGCTCTGACTGCCAGCTGCCCAGAAGTCTCAGAGTCCTCTTGATATCTAGAGCAGCAAGCTACCCAGCAGGTTTGTGGGGGCTGGGGAGGTGTGTCAGGGTGAGGCTGTGGAACCCTCAGGTTTTCTAGCTGCTGCTCTCCACTCAGCAGCTGACCCTGGACCACTAGGATCAACAGCTGGAAATGGTGTCTGGGAGCATCCAGGTTCTGAAACACATGTTGGGGAGGAGGGCATGTAAGGCCAGTTTTGGGGGGCATGCCTCTGTCTTTCCTGGTGCGTAGAGGCTCGGATTCCACCATGGTATTGGTGGCATACTGGATGCCTTCACTCATGAACTAGACCACAGAGTCTCAGATGGACTGGGTCCTCAGAAAGATGGCTAGTGACCCACACAATGAGTGGCGAGCTCTCTTTGGTAGGGTTTAAAGCCTGGGATGTGAGTAGGAGGGAGTAGCTGGTGGTGCCTTGTCCTCTTGATTTCTGACCCCTTTGTCTTCAGACAACAATGGTGTGCCATTGTGGTGCTTGTGTGGTTTTCCCGTCCTGATTCTACTCCCCTTTCTCTGACTTGGGATGTCCCTGTCTACTGGAAAGAGGGAGTGAACCTGGAGGGCCAACCCAAGGATCTCTTTCAGAACTAGTAGGATCTTTAGGCCCTGGGTTGGACCCTGAGCTTCTGACACTGATCCCAATTCAAGTGCATTTATAGGGTGATGATTTGGGAAGACCTTGCACAAACTGCCCCAAATCTACCCTCCTCCGTGCCTTCTAATTGTTCCAATAGAAATCCAGCATTAAATTAAAAAAAAATATAAAATGTACCGTATAGTGTTGATTCAAGCTTTGGATGATCTCTTTTAGATGGCTTTTCTAAGCTTCCTGCTCGCTCTCAGGGACTCAAGTATCTGTGTATATTGGGAATTCAAGCGCCAACATTTGATACAGAAAGATTTTGTTCTCTTTTTAAAAAAAGTCTAGTTAGTGTGTAGGCACATGTTCCATGCAACATGTGGAGGTCACATAACTTTGTGAAGTGAGTTCTTTCCTACCTTTACATGGCTCTGGGGATCCAAGACAGGTCACTAGGCTTGTGTAGCCTTGAAGTGCCTTTTTCTGATGAGCCATCCCCCTTGCCTCAAACTCTATTTCCCAAGGGCCGAGTATGGGCTTTCTTTTCCTATACCACAATATAAGCTCCTGGTCTCAGCGAAACATGGCATTGGAAGGCAGGGGCCAAAGGGTCATCAGTCATAGGCCAACCTTAAATCACCAGCCAAACCAACCCCCTAATCCCAGGTGCTCCTGGTGATTTTCATTATCTTCACAAGAATGTACCTCTACAGACAAACTGCTCCTGGAGTGGGGTAGGCTTGGGCTAGTCTGACCTGAGCACCGCACCCCACTTCCTCTTGACAGACTACTCTCAGACCTGCCATGTAACTGACCCTCAATGCTCCTGCTTCCAGCCCTCTGGGTGTGAGCCACTATGGTTCCCCATGCTTCTCTGTTCTTCTGGCCCCTCTCAGGGTCCTCTCCGGGTCCTGGGACTCAGTGCCTTCTGCATGCTCCTCTGCCAGAGCTCCTGGCTGTTTTCCAGGTGCACTGCCAGCAGGCAGGTGTGCCCCTGGTGGGTGGCCAGCACATCCCTCTCCAGTGAGCACAGCACAGCAGGGCTGTTACAAAGGCGTCTTCTTTATTCTTATCAGCATCACTGACTCTCAGGGTTCACATTTCCCAACACCGCTCCTCTCCGTACAGTAGTTAATGTGCAATCTCACTTGTGGGCCTGGGAGGGGTGGGGGCTTGGCTCTGGGTGGGGAGGGCATTGGCACTTCACATGGGCCAGTGGGTGATGGCCTGTCCCCATGAGAGGCATGGATGGGTGGGAGGGTGGCCACTGGGTTTGCCCCTAGTTGTCTTTCCTGCTAGGTGGGTTACTTTGTCACTCTCCTGGGTACTTGGGGTGGGGAGCATGCAGCTCTCAGGAGGGCAGGGCAAGCAGCTGACCGCCAGAGGAGGGGCGCAGGGGTGGCTCCTGAGGTAAGGCACAACCCTGTCTTTGGCTCTCCTAGTGAGTAGTTTTCTCCCCTGCACCCCTGGCTTTATACCTCCCCCACCCCAAGCCCCGGGAGTCAGGGCCACCTCCTGAGGTGCTTGGAACCAATGGGCTCTGCTGCCCACTCTACTACAAGACCTCTCAGTCCCATGGAGCTGCCCCCTTACTAATTCTGGGCAGGGAGCACAGCCTGCCCTCACCATGGCCAGGCTCAGCTGCTTGCCAAGTTCCAGGAGATTGTGCTTTGGGATCTTTGCTGGGGGAGGCGGGACAACAGGCCAGGGCAAGGGTGGAGGGAGGGGGTATGACTAAGGTGCTTGTGCTTTAGCTAGGGGTGTCAACTCCCCTCCACTTGGCCACCCAGGGCTAAGGTACTGGGGGCCAAGTCAGACCCAACACCCCACCCTCGCCATCAGATGTTAAGAGGGACCCTGGCAGATTAGAGGGTGCTGCTGGCCTGGAGGCAGGTCTCCAGATCTGACTCAAAAGGCTCCATCCCACCTTCTCCAATCCTGCAACCCCCTGCCTCTGAACAGAGGCAGCTAGAATGCAGAGTGGGAAGAGGGAGGGAGGTCAGGGCTAGAACAGAACCAGTGAGATGGTGAAATGACATTAATGGAGGGGGTAACAAAAACCCTGTGCTCACATATTAAACTCAGAAACCCAAGAGCTTGCTCCTGGAGAGTTAGAGTGGAAAGGAACGGCCAGAGAAAGCTCCACAAACCACCAACAATGGATGTGGACCCTGCCCTGCCTCATCCCCCAGGAGTGGGCTCAGCCAACTGGGACCTGTGAACACCCTTTAACTGTAGTCCTGGGGGAGAGGAAGCTGGTTGGATCCACAGGAGCCCTGGGGCACTGGGACTGGGCCCCTGTGGAAACATGCACCCACATTCCACACACACACACATTCAGTTTTCCCTGCATCCTGCCTTCCACAGCCCAGGGACCCAGGGGACCTCAAGACACATTCCCATTGATTTGAAAAATAAAAGGAAATCTTATACTTCAATATTTCATTCGCTAAAAAAATGTTTCAAAAAGTTATGTACAGGGGTGGGGGCTGGGAGCCCTGCCCAGGGTCGGACGGGAGAAGGGCAGCAGCCACCCAGCCTGCTCCCTGGTTCCGACCCCGGTCTTGCTGCCTCTTGATCTTCGTGTTTTTAAAAGCAAACACTCTACACAGGCACGCACGCACGCACACACGCGCACACACACACCCACAAATTCTGCCAGACTGGAAACCTGTCCTGAGACTCTCGCCTGCCCACAGGAGCACTGCTCTCTTAGAACCAGCCTCGTGGGCTGAGGGGCCCACAGAGGCAGAGCAGGGAGGGATTAAGAGGGGTATGATGGAGGCTGCCACAGAGGGTCAGTTTTAGAATTTCTTTAAGCCTTTTGGGCTTGTTTCCTCAGCTGTAAAGTGGACAGTCCCTCTTGGCCTCACCTACCCCAGCCCCAAGGTGCAGGGACAGACGAGAGGGACAGGAAGGCGCTTTTGGAGACATGGAAGCACTGGGGTTGGTGGTGGGAGGGGTCCTGAGAACCCCTGGGCCCATGGAGTCCCAAGCAGCCACAGTGAGGGGCAGGCTCTTCTGGAGCTCTGCCCATCCCCTAGCCGGGCCTGGTGCTGGGAAATGCCTAAGAGGAGGGGAACCAGGGCTCCCCATGAGTGTTGAGGAAGGTCACAGATCCCACCTGATGCCTGTCCTCTCCTGACCCAGCCCAGCTTGCTTTGGGGAAAAGGTGTGGGATGACAGGGAGGCAGGGAGGCTGGGAGCATGCAGCACCCCCTGCAGGTTCTGGGGAGGGACAGACAGTAGCTCGTGACTAAGGTGGTAGGGGATGTGTTGTGACAGGAGGGGCTGTCTGTCTGAAGCTGTATTCTATGCCCATCGGGTTCAGCTCTTCCTCAGGTTTCTGAGAAAGCTGCTGGAGGTGCTACCCTCTGCTGGGTGCAGTGCCTGGCTTTGGTCTGCCAGCTCTTGCACCCTGACAGAGGGCATGGAGTACCCCTCACAGGTCCTGGAGAGGGACAGACAGTAGATTGTGACCGGGTGGTAGGTGGGGGGGTGTGATAGGAAGGGGAGTGTGACATCCTGTAAAGGGGGTGTCACACGTATGTTACTGGAGAACCTCAGCTGAAGGGCCGGCCTCGCCATCGTGGCTGGCTGTCTCGAAGCTGTGTTCCATGCTCATCATGTCCGGCTCTATCTTGCCAGTGTCGCTGATAAAGCTGCTGTAGCTATCACCCTCCACCAGGTGCAGCGGCTTGGTCTTGGGCAGCCAGCTTTTACGTACCACTCGGCGGGCATTGGTGCACATGTCAGCTGCAATGGCATTCATCTCGCTCTCCTTGAAGTTGGGGGCGAAGTTCTGGCAGTAGTCTGTGGGGGTAGAGCAGTCAGCTCCGGCCTCAACTCCTCCCATTAAGTCTCCCAGCTTCTATGTCTAGTGGATCCCACTATCCATACAAAACTGCTGCCCACCTGGGCTCCCGCTCACTTAGGGACATGTAGTGCTGTAGGATTCAGAGCCTGGAAGGTTGCCAATGCAAACCTAGGCATTCCCTGACAAGTGGCTGCCAATGCCACAGACTTGCCCGTTGACAGGTCTGGCCACTTCAATCTTCTCTTGACTACCCTGGACAAAGATCCTCTTCCTTGACAAAGGCACTCAGGTCCCTTCCATACTATGTGCCCAATGTGAAGAAACCCTAATCGCAGCCTCTTTCCCAATGAGTCACAAGAGAACCTCAGAACCACTCCACCCCTTTTCTAATGTGGCTGTGGCTGACCCTGAACTCTTGAGTGCTTTTTCTTTTTTTTTAATTTTGTTTTTTAGAGACAGGGTTTCTCTGTGTAGCTCTGGCTATCCTGGAACTCGCTCTGTAGACCAGGCTGGCCTCAAACTCAGAGATCCACCTGCCTCTGCGAGTGCTAGGATTAAAGGTGTGCACCACCACCACCTCTGCCCAGCCAGAACCCTTTTCAAGTTTTAAAATGTATCATTATTTGGATATATGGCAGTCAGAGAACAACTTGTAGAAGGGATGCAGGGGGTCAAACTCAGGTTGTTTAGCTGCTGAACCACCTCACTGGCCCCAGACACCCCATTCCCTTTTTTTGAGACAGGGTCTCTCTACATAGCCCTGGCTGTTCTCAAATTCACAGAGAGTCACCTTCCTCTGTCTCCTGTGTGCATGCCACCACACCTGGACACAGAAGCCTTTTAAATTGATTAGGGTGGACAGCCAGTGCGCTCTAGGGATCTTCCTGTCTTGTTTCCCCAGGTCCAGGATTTTAGATACCCAGCTTTTGTTGTGAATACTAGAGAGCTGAACCCAGGTCCTCATGCTTATGAGGCAAGCACTTTATCCACTGAGCCATCTCAAAACTCAACTCCTAGCCTGTATGCTGGCACAGGCTTTTAAATCCCAGCACTTGGGAGTTCAAGGCCTGTCTGATCTAGTTAGTTCCAGGCCAGCCAGGGAGCAAGGACTATGTAGAAAGATCCTATCTCAAAAAAACCAAAACCAACAAATCGACCAAACCCAACTTCAACCATCTGTCATATTAAACACTGAAGGAAAAAACAAAAGCCCTCTGAGCAGTGGTGGCCTTGAATCCCAGCACATGGGAGGCAGTGACAGGCAGATCTGTGAATTCGAGGCCAGCCTGGTCTACAGAGTGAGTTCCAGGACAGTCAGGGCTACACAGAGAAACCCTTTCTCGAAAAACCACCCACCCACACCCACACCCCAAACAAAAAACAAATAAACGGACAAAACAAAACACCAAGGCCAAAACCAAACCAAACCAAAAACGCACCAGCCCACCCCAGAGCCCAGCAGAACACTCACACTTGACAGCATGGAGGACGCGACTGTCCAGCGGCTTGCGTCTAGGGTCATTGGTGGAAGAGCGGATGCCAGTGCCACAGCTATTGGCCAGCGTGTTCCTGGAGGTGGGGTAGAGGAATGGAGGGCATCAGAGTTCCTGGTAGAGGTGTGAGGGGACAACCTGTTCCCCAACCCTGGGGTTCTGGGGTGTACCTCACCTGTCAAAGAAAGAAGCCAGGAGCCGCCGCAACAAGACCTTGTGCCTCGTGCCTGCACTGACGTGGCAGTTCATGAGCTGTGCCCTTGTGATGTACACATTGGTGCCTAGTAAGAGAAGTCACATGCTCTGGACCCAAATCTCAACTCACCTAGTCTGAACACCCAAGTGTGCCAGAGGCACTCTGAATACACCTAGGTAGGTACAACAAGATGCCAGAGGCCAGAAAGACTAGCACCCCCAGACCCCTGCGGTAGTGAACTCCAGTCTTCTGGCCCAGCCACACTCCCTCCCCACTAGCTCCTATGACCCAGAAACCTATACACTGGTCTTTGATGAGAAGCAAATCAGCTTCTCTCTCCTCCCTCTCCCTGTTCCTTTCTTTTTGGTTGAGACAGGGTCTCGCTATGTAGCCAGGCTTGCTTCAAACTCTGAATCTAGGATCCTAGATGTGTTCCATCCCACCCTGAAGACAACCTGGTACCATTCTCCCCACCACCTCCCCTTTGTGGTGCTTCAAATAAAACTTGGAATCTAGCTGAGCAGTGCTGGCGCACGCCTTTAATCCCAACACTCGGGAGGCAGAGGCAGGCGGATCTCTGTGATTTTGAGGCCAGCCTGGTCTAGAGTGACAGCCAAGGCTACACAGAGAAACTCTGTCTCGAAAAACCAAACCAAAAAAACCCCCAAGAAACAAAACAAACAAAACCAAAAACAAACTTGGGATCTCTCTAGCATGCTGGTATGCTACACTGAGTGATACCCCAGCCTTATGTTCAACTAACTTTTTTTTCCTTTTTGAGACAAGGCTTATGTATCCCAGATTAGCCTCAAATTTGCTGTATAACTAGGGTGGACCATGATCTTTTGACCCTTCTGCCTCTACCTCCAGTGCTGAAATTATAGATGTGTACCACCATGCCTAGATCATGCAGTGCTTGGTATGGAATCTAGGGCTTTATGTATGCTAAGTAAGGAGCCCCCAGCCCAAAATCATCTAATTCAACACCTCTATTGTTAGGACAGCTGCTACCAAAGCTGTCCAAATGAGAACTGAGGATGTCAGCTGCCCTGGACACACAGATAGGGCGCTAGTTTGTAATAACTGTGACGAGACCAGAGGTTGCAGAGCAAAGGGATTGGGGGGGACTAAAGCCCGGCCAGCAAACCTGTCACGAGCTCCAGCTTCTCGGAGGGGTCACCTTCATCATAGAGCTTTGGGTGGCAGCGGTTGCCAATCTGGTTGATAAGTTCAGCTGGAAGAGATGCCAGGTCTTGTCGCACCCGGATTCGACTTCGAGACTCGAGGACCACCTGCTCAGGGAGGGCCTCTACCTTCTCAGCTGTGGGAACAGTGGCAAGTGTATTCATGTTATGCACACACACACACACACACCTTCTCACTGGGACATCAGTGTATTCATGTTATATATACACACACACACACACACACACACACACACGCACACACACGCACGCACACGCATGCAAGCCCACGGGAGGGGTGGCACTCACCTGTCTGGCCAACGTTCAACATACTGTACATGGTGTACATATTGCAGATCTGACGGTACTGCTCATCTGTACCCTCTTCACCTGCATCTTCTTCTTCATCCTCCTCATTGTGGTAGGAGCCAGGGCTGTCACTGGTGTAGGCACTGGAGGTACCTGGGCTGGTCCGCTCTGACATGCTGGGTCCACTCACACATCCTCCCACTGCAACCACAGCCACTGCTGCTGTAGCTGTGGCCACTGAGACTGGCTGGGGCATCCGGTTAGGGGCTAGGTCTGGTGTGGAGAACTTGGCCATCTTGCGACTGCCATTGTTGCCACCACTGCTTCCAGCCTCCTTCTGGCTGCTATCCCACAGCCTCTTGGCCATGGGTGTGCACTGCACGGAGTCCAACTCCTGTTCTGTCTTGACTCGTGACACAAGGGGCAGTGGCGTGCTACAGGCTGGCCAGCCCAGTGTCTGCGCTACAGGACTCTGAGGCTCTGAAGATGGGGCCTCCTCCGGGTGCAGGCCCTGGGAGTCGCAACTTGGAGAGCTAACTTTGAGGAAGAACTCGGTGCCCTTCTCCATAATCTCCTGAATCTGCAGGAAGCCAGCTGTGTAGATGAGCAGGAACTGGTCCCCCATGTTCATGCTCAGCCGGCCTGTATAGCAAAATGTGAGGATCTGCTGGAATGACTGTGGCTGCACAGCGGCTGGCAGTTCTACCACAGCACTGCGGCTACTGTTGAATAGGTCCCGGAAGTAGGAGCTGCTGGCGGCCAGCACAGCACGGTGGGCCTTGAAGGCGTGGCCCTTAACCACCACTGACACGTCACAGTATAGTCCCTGCAGCCGCTGCTCATTGAGGCACTCAAGGATGCTGTTGCCAAAGTTTGGAATCTCCATCTGCAGGGTCTGCGCCATGGCAGCAGCTGCGTGAGGACAGGAGATAGATACTGGACAGGTCAGGTGGCAGAAACCAACATAGGCCCTGCCTTGCCTCAGCAACCTCACCTCCTGCAGAAGAGCATGTGGGAGCCACAACGTCCACATGGTGAAATCTGTGATACAGCTAAGTGGCAGTGCCACCTCCACTTCCTGTCCCCACACAGCCCTGCCTTTAAACAGTCATCCCGTGGTTATCTGCAGGGGACTGGTTCAGGGGCACTACAGATATTGGAATCCGCAGCCACTCAAGTCCCCTTGCTTTCTTGTGTTGCTAGGGATTAAACCCGGGGCCTTCAGTGTGCTAGGCAAGTGCTCCACCACTAAGCTTCTGGGCTTCATATAACTCAGGGTGGCCTTAGAGTCTTGGTCTTCCTGCCTCCACCTCTAGAGTGCTGGGGTTACTGATGTGGCTCCATACATTTTTAATGATCTCTAGAGGACTTGTAATACCTGGTTCCATATAAGTGCTATATAAATACTTTCCATCCTCAAAATTCTTGTCTGTTGGAGACAGGTTTCCTGTTATAGCTGGCCTGGAACTCAGGGCATTCCTCCTGCCTCAGCCTTCAGAATGCCAGGATAATAGGTGTGAATACCTGGATTTAAAAATGTTCTGGGCAGGGGCTCAGCACTTAAGAGCACTTGTGTTCCTTCAGAGGACCAGGGTTTGATTCCAAGCATCCATATGGTGGCTCACAACTATCCATAACCCTAGTTCCAGGGGATCCAACAGGCACACATATGGTGTACATAAACGCATGTAGGCAAACATCCACAAACATAAAATAAAGAAAAAATTAAATGAACCTAAAAAAACTTTCAAAATGTTCTGGGCAGTGCTGGGGATGGTACCCAGTGTTTTACATAGCTAGGCACATGCTCTACCACTGAGTTTCACCATCAGAAGAACTCTTTGTGGATCTATGGTTGGCTGAATGTGAGGATGCGGGACCTGCAGACTCTGAGAGCAGATGGCCAAGATCAGTCTTTTAGAGCACGCAAGAAGACACAAGTATACTGCACCAACATTCTTACATTCTATGTAAGAATGGCCATTGGCATGTCAAAACCACTGTCTGCAGCCCAGAATATGACTGTTGGCACTCACTGTTCATGCTGCTAGTCACCATGGAAGTGTACATTCAAACCATAATGCAAAACAGGCATCACCTCATACTGTTGGCTTGAAAGCAGGAACAAAGCAGGCAAAAGGCTGGGGTGTGTGAACAAGGCTCTAAGTTCAGCCACCTCCATCCCCACTGTAAATAAAATACGGCAGGTAGCACACCACAGGTAAGAACTCTGAACTCTTACACACTCTGGAGAGAATATAATATGGGAAAGTACTTGGAAAAAGTCTCAACGTTCTTCATATGATAGGAAAAAGCCAGACAGAAGGACCACAGGACATATGATTCCATTTATACGAAATGTCTAGAACAGGCAAATCCATTAACACGTGAAACATAGTTGCAAGGAGCTGGGAAAGAAGAAATAAATTTGCTTAGAGCAAAGGGATGTGTACTTATTCTTGGCGTAATGAACTATCACTTAAAGTTAACAATGATCAGGGCTGGATGGCTCAGCAGTTGAGAGCACTGGCTGCTCTTCCAGAGAACCACCGTTTAATTCCCAACACCCACACGGCAACTCACAATTGTCTGTAACTCCAAGATCTGACATCCTCACAAAGACATAGATGCAGACAAAACACCAATGAACATAAAAATAATTAAAAAAAAAAAAACAACAACAATTGATCAATGATAGACTGTTTCCCAACTCTGAATACATGAAAGACCACTATGCAGCCAGGTTTGGTACTCCTAGCAACTCTGAAGGGCAGAGAAGGGGAGGATCCACTGAGCCTAAATATAGAGGTTAGCCTGGGCAATATAGATCCCCATCTCAAAAATAAGTAACTATTACAGTTTAAAGGGGTGGAGTGCATGGTTTATCTCAACAAAACTGTTGAACAAAAACCAGCAAATAGGGCTGGGATATAGCACTTGCCTACATGGTGCTAGGGTTCTGCCCTGCCAAATCCCCACCCCCAAACAAACAGAAAAGGAGACCACAATCGTTTCCCTCTGCACAGAACTAGAAAGCTGTGCAAAGTACATTTTTCCGATCTTAAATTTTGTACTTTGTGGGCATACTGTTCATTTGCAAGATTAAAAAAGATCTCTTACTGCTTTTGTGTATGGTCAGGTTTCTGCTATGTAGCCCAGGCTTGCTCTGAGCTTGCACTGATTCTTTAGCTTCAGCCTTCTCTGTGTTGGGGAGCCTCCACACCCAGCTCAAATTCTGTCTTTCTTTCTTTCCAATTCTTTCTTTGGAGACAAAATCTTCTTATACATCCCCAGGCTAGCCTTGAATTCACACACAGATATCCACCTGCCTCTACTTCCCAAGTGCTGGGGTTAAGTTTACTGGGCTTACTTAAATGGTTTTTAAGAAAATGACTCAGTTGGAGGAGAACACCCATGTTGTCCCAGCACTCAGAGAGTAGGCTAAAGCAAGGTCTCACTATGTCGCTCTGGCTGGCCTGGAGCTCACTATGCAGACCAGACTGGACTTAAACTCAGAAATACACTTGCCTCTTATTCTGGGATTAAAGGCATGCGCCATCACTCTGGGCTTTTTTTAACAAAGTTACATTTATTCATTTTGTGTTTTGCCCCCAGTGTATCTGTGCACTGCCTATGTGCTTGGTGCCCTTAGAGGTCAGAAGAAGGAAATGGAGTTATGGATAGTTGTAAACCATGGGGATACTGGGAGTCCAATCCGAGTCCTCTGCAAAAGCAACAAGTAACTCTTAATTACTGAGCTCTCCCCCCCCCCTCTCTCTCTCACACACACACACACACACACACACACACACACACACACACACACCTTAATGCATATGTACACACACATACCACAGCACATGCATGGCAGTCAAAGACAACTTTATGGAGTCAGTTCTCCTTCCACCTTTATGTGAGCTCCAGGGATTGAACTCGGGCTGCCAGGCTTGTACAGAAAGTGCTTTTATCTGCTGAGCCATCTCACCAGCAAAACAAATCTGAAAATCTAGCAAATTGGGCCTTGTCTTTGCTTCATGAAGAACCTACTGGGGCAGGCAATTCACCCAAGCAGCACACCTGTGTTCCTTGACTCTAGGACTGGACCAGGCATGGTAGTATTTGCAGGTAGTCCCAGTTACTCAGGAGGCTGAGGTAGAGGACAGTCTGAACACAGAGTTCAAGATCAGTTTGGGCCGTATAAACCAGATCTCTCAACTGTTTCTAACCCCAGTTCCTGGGAATCAGATGCCCTCCTTGGGCATGGCATGCACGGTACACATACATGCAGGAAAAACTCCCATACACATAAAATATAAATACCCACCAACAGTATTTTTAAAAAGATTCAATCATCAGCCCTATTGCTTCAAATCTAATTCCATGTCTAAAACAAGAGTGGGGGACTCTGAAGCATTATCTTGGCCTCCTCTGACAGCTGACCTAAGGACAGCCAGAAGTTAGGATCAAACTTGGGAACTGATGTCACTGAGTTTCAGACCTTGATATTGCTGCTGACTTGTTGTCTGTGGGAAGAGGGCTGACAGGGTGTTTCCTGGGAAGAGACCACGGGCTCTTGGGGAAAAGGGCCTTGGACAATAGACTTGAGCCCCACCAAGGTCACACAGGCATGGCAGTGGGTCCCACTCCTGCACCACAAAAACAAACAAGCAAATAAACAAACCAGCTCGTTATGATGGTGCATACATAGCAGTAGTCCCAGCAGTGGGTAGAGGAAGTAAGCAACAGTGCTGGTGTGAGCTTTAGAGACCCAGTCTCAAAACAATAAATCAAATCAACATAAAGAAAAAGGAAAAAAGGAAAAGAAAAAGAAAAACTAGTTTGTATGTCAAAATCTGTTTCTAATGCAATAGTTAAGCAGGACTTTGGCAGGCACAGAGGCACACAATTATTCTCTGGGCAAGTGGAGTCAAAAGATAAGTTTGAAGCTGGGGCTGGCAAGATGGCTCAGCAGTTAAGAGCACTGTCATCCCTGGTTCAATTCCCAGCACTCACACGGCAACTCATAACTGTAACTCTAGTTCTAGGGGGTCTGATGCCCTCTTCTGGATTCTGCAGGCACTGCATGCACATGCTGCAGACATACATGCAGGCCGAAAGAGTTTTCAAAAAAATGGGGAGGGGGCAGGCCTTTGGGAGGTAATTAGTTCATGATGGTTCCACCTTCATGAGATACCAAGGAAGCCTGCTCACCCCTTCCCCTCCCACCCTCTCCAGCCCTCAGCAAACAATGAAGACTAAGCCTGCAGTACCTTCATCTTGAACTTCCAGCCTCCAGAGTGTGAGCAATAAATTTCTGCTGGGGCAGTTCAGTGGCAAAGTCTCTGGTTCCAACCTCAGCAGCACCAATGGGATATATACATTCCCATTCAGACAGTATGAAGGAAAAGTAAACATCCTGATAGTAAAGAGAAAAGTGGTCTATGTAGACCAGGCTGCCCTTGAACTCACCAAGATCTGCTTGCCTCTGCCTTCCAAGTCCTAGGGCGCGCGCGCGCGTGCGCGCGTGCGCGCACACACACACAAACACACACACACACACACACACACACACACAGAATTCATTTTCCCTCCCTGAAAGTCTGTCATTAAACCTATGGCAGGAACAGGATGAACAGCAGTTCCCTTTCACAGTGCCTAATAACAGCTCAGACAAGACCATCTCATTTCTCAGGATATTTCCCGAGATGAAATGAGCCCTCCTAACATCTGATTCAGGAGAACAGGCCAGAGAAGCAAAAACAGAGGCCTGGATCACACAAAGAACAGGGGCCAACTTTGTTCCTGAATCCTATCCATGAAACAGACAATACTGAGGCAGTCGGGAGCCCTGGATGGGCCAAGCTTCACCATCCAGAAAAGGAGTCGCTGGCTACCTGGGGACCCTTACCATAGGGTCTCCAAAGGTCAATCTGGTCTGGTTCTCCTCCTGCCCATGCCCCTCCATCTTCTTCTTCCTCCATTAGCATCTCCAGGAATGGGCATCTCTGTCTGCTCCCTCTTCCTCCTTGCTCTAAGTAGTCCCTGCACTTTACCTTCTGCCTGTAGCCACTTCAGATCCTTACAGAGCACAGCAGCTGTTTTGCCTGTCTTCATGGAGCCCTGACCTGGGTAATGCCATCAGGTCTGATTTTAAGCCTACTCTTCCGAGTCACAGTCCACTCTGAGCACCTTCAGACCCAAAAGACAGAGCAGGGGAACAAAGATCAAGTGCAAAGTCTCTGAGGTGACAGGCATAACTAGTATTAGCAGTGGAGCTGAGGGAGGATGGTTCCACTGCAGATGGGCCTTGATGAGATGCACTGGAGACCATGCAGGACCATGGTACCAGCAAAGGGACACATGTTAAACGAGACAACGCATCAACTCTTACTTGTTTTGAGATCAAGTCTTGGTACATGTAGCTAGTCCAGTCTAGCTCTGGACCCTGGCTGAGAGCACCTACAGGTCAGGTATGATGACTGTTTCTCCCCATTCATCAAGTAAGAAAACTGAGACTTGAGTCTTACCTACCTGGAAGGCTAAAGCAGGAGGACCACTTGAGCTAGGAGTTTAAGGTTCCATATAGCAAGACTATGGTAAAACACAGTAAACAACAGAACAAAGACCTGCCTGGAGAACTCACATCTCTTCAAACACAGCTGCCCCAGTCCTTTGTATGATTGGCATAGTGGTACATAGAATGTAAACACTTCCTCTGGTAGCTTGTTGTTTTTGGTGCTGGGGATAGAACCTAGGCCCTCTGCACAGCAGGCTAGTGCTCTTCTGCTGAGTGACACCTCCAGTGCTTCTACACTTTAAATCACCTCTAGATGGCTTCCAGTACCAAATCTAATAAAAATGCTACAGAAGAGATGTCAGAAGCCAGCTAGTTGCAAGGCCAACGAGATGGCTCACTAGGTAAAGCTTGCCCCCAGAATAGTGATCCCCAGGACCCACATGGTAGGAGAGAACTGACTTCCCCAAGTTGTCCTCTGATCTCCACACCCTGCCAAATAAATAAATTAAAATTTAATTTTAAAAAAGTAAATACATAAATCAAAGAAGCTAGTTATATGCCCTACTAACCCCAGCATTTGGGAGGCTGAGGCAGGAGAATCATTAGTTCAAGATTGGTCTGGACTATGTATGTGTAGCTAGATCCTGTCTCAAAACGGTATTGTTTAGGGGATAAGGAGAAAAAACAAGTCTGTTCAGGGCAGGGGGTGCAGGTCAATGGAAGAGTGCTTGCCCAGCAGGCACAGGCTCTGGATTCCGTTCTTAAAATCACAAAAAGAGCCTGGCAGTGGTGGCGCAAGCCTTTAATCCCAGCACTCGGGAGGCAGAGCCAGGAGGATCTCTGTGAGTTTGAGGCCAGCCTGGGCTACAGAGCGAGTTCAAGGAAGGTGCAAAGCTACACAGAAAAACCCTGTCTCGAAAAACCAAAACCAAAACCAAAAAAACCACAAAAAGAAGCAAGTGAAGTGTGTACATGTTCAAGGTAGACACAACACTGTTTTTGAGTAGTTTTCAATTTATGGTCAAGTATTGCAGATGCAGAACCTGCAAACAGAGGTATTTCTGTATTCCACCAGGCTTAAATCTCTGACAATGTTTGCCACTGGTGATGTATATAGTACTACTGGCTTGATATCAGTCTATGAAAAAAATTAACACAGGCTGGTGACATGGTTCAGTGGGTAAAGATATCTGCTGCTAAGCCTGGCAACCTGAGTTTAATCTCCAACACCCACAAGGTGGAAAGAACCAACTCCCACAAATTACCGCCCCATAAACACATTTTAGGACTAACACCAGAACCACCTCAGTTGTTCTTAGCTGACATCAACACCACAGCTATTATTGGTATTGTCTCTTGTGCACCTTCCTGTCTGTAAACTGTCATCTTAGGCCTTTCACTGTCTCCTAGAACCCGTACTGCTGCAGGGATTACCCATCAGGCAGTCGTCCTGAAGGGTTCCTCAGTACTTTCACAGTCCAGTTCAGCACACAGACAACAGGAATCTCCCATAATTCTCCCCGTCCCCCAAAACCAGACACCAGGTATTACTGGAGCACCAAATCAATGTCATTTACACCAGGTCATTCTTTTGTTGTTGACAGTCTCACTATGTTGCCCTGGCTGGCCTGGATTCACCTGCCTCTGCCACCTAGTCCTGGAATAAAGGTGTGTATTACCATGTCTGGCCACCAGCTCAATTCTTAGTGGTGGAGCGCTATCCTACACAACTGCCTTAGGCTAGTAAGTAACCCTGGCCTAAGACCTCTAGCCAGGGTCTCAGGGCTAAGTAGAGTGGCCCAGCAGTGACATCTGACTCTGCTCCATCAAAATATCCACTCATCCTCATCTTCTCTGCTCTACTTAGAAGACACCAGGCACAGAAGTCCCACAAGTTCTAACTTTTGCACCTCTGCTGAGAGCAGACAGGACGACAAGCATCCTTGGGGCACAAACGATGACATGTTAGTTCTGACCTGCCTGACTCTCTCTCCCAATCCTACCCACCCACAGACAGGGTCAATGCACTTCAGGGAAGACACCATTAGCAAACAGGCCACTATTGCAGGTTTCAGAGAAGAAGGTTACATGAAGAAAGGACTGCTTCAGTTTTATCATGAGCCAGATAGTGATGAAAACACGTAGGGCTATCTAGTCATGGGCTTGAATCAGCTCCAACACAGAGGAGTGCTCAGTATAATCCAGGGGTAGAATCCTAGTATGGAAGGGAAAGGAATTCACAAGAAGAGGACACACTCACCCAGCACTGCCTCAAACTCTGCTCAGGTGTGCAGCTGGGCCAGGCAGGTGCTGTTTCGCTGGCTCTGGCAATGAACCCCTGGGTCAGAGCTCATTGGCCAGTCTTCTAATGGGCCTGTACAGCCTAAACACAGATTTCCAGAAAGCCTAGTTCATGAACCTGAGGTGGGTGGTGGTGGACAGATTTTAAGAGACTGAATGGCTGGGCTGTGGTGGTACACGCCTTTAATCCCAGCATTTGGGAGGTAGAGGCGGATCTCTGTGAGTTTGAGCCTGGTCTACAGAGTGAATTCCAGGACAGCCAGAGCAGCACAGAGAAACCCTGTCTTGAGAAAAAAAAGGGGGAGGGGGGCCTCTGGATATAAGTCAAGGGATCTGAACTTTGCCTGGGGTGTTTGGGAGACCCATGGGATCCTCTGACTGGATTCTTCTTTCTTGTGGACAGCATGAAAGATCTCTGCCCCACACCAGGGTCATCCCTCACTCTATTCCCACAAAGACAGAATGTTTGGTAACTCAGCAGGAGCCTGGCACACACTCAATAAAAGCTTTGAATGTGTTGTCCTCATCCAGAACACCACCACCCCCAACCTAACTTCCTTCTTATTCAGATCATGGCTCTTCTTTGACTACCCAATGGAAATCTCTCTGGCCCCACACCACTGACCATCTCCTCGCCTTGGTATACCATCGTCTTTAACAGAGCAGCCTAGTTTCTCTGTTCCTCTGGGGACCATTTCCTTGTCTAAGTTTGGTCACCATCTGAACAGGAATTGCCAGAACCAACTCCTGATGAATGTGTTACTCAGAGCAGCTTCTTCAGTTCCCAGCAAGGGAACGGCACAGAACACTGAAATCAAACTGAAATCCACTTCAGCCTGAGTTCACACTGAAAAGCAGGTGTGACCAGTGCACCTTCTGTTCTAGTTTCAGGTGGAGGTGCCGGCTAACCATTTCTGCCTCCATACTTCAGGGCCAACTAACTCCTACCAGTTAGTTCTGCATTCCAGCTGTGACTAGTTGACACCATCTGTCCTCAATAACCCACCCAGCTGAGGCCTGGGAGCAGCCCATATATGCCCTAGCAACTTCCCTTGGTCCCTCAACAGCCAAAGCACAAGGTTGCAGCAGCAACCAGTGGCAGGAACAAAGGCAAGTATAAAGGTTCTGAGGCGACACTAGTCCACTAACAGCGGCAGGGCTGTAAGGAGAGCTGCAGCAGCAGAGTGCAGAGAACAATGCAAGCAAGCACTAAGTTCTTTACACAGGTTGCTGGTCCAATCCCCAGCCCCAACAGAACCAAGATACCAGGGCAGAGGCAACTGGTGGTGGTCGTGGTCTGGAAACTCCAAGGAGATGAGGGGAAAGGGAGAAAAGTCATCATCAAACCCAGGATTGGCTGGTACCAGTCACCCAGAAGTTTGTGGTTCCTGCCTCTGGTGCTAAGGATGTCCAATCAAAGCCACCAGGACAACCTGTATGTGGTAGCTCGTGCCTATATAATCGTAGCATTGGGATACCGAGACAAGAGGGCCATAGTTCAAGGCTAGCATAGGCCACACAGTAAGTTCAAGGTCAGCCTGAGCTGGAGTAACACTGTCACTGCCCCCCACAACCCAAGAGCAACCAAAAACCAACAACAAAAAAAATACTAAAACAAAACCTAACCCCCCAACACACACACACACACACACACACACACACACACCCCTGCCCAGGAATACACTGTTAACCTTGCAATTAGTCCAGAGCTGGAGCAGTTTGATAAGAAATCGAAGCGGGGAAAACAAAGCCTAGGCAAGCAAAACAAAATCCACTCCCAAACCACCAAGACCCACTTTTATAACCACCTCCTATAGCCTGTGCCCCTGGCTCCCAGATGCGGAATGGAAGAGAAAGTATGAGCAGGCCTCAGCTGACAGGCCCCACACACTTTTCCTTGAACTCCAGGGAAACTTGATCCATCTGCAAGGGGATTGATCGAGCCACTCCAGGCAGCCTAGAAAAGGCCAGGTCCAAGAAGAGTCCATCAACAGGGAATCAGACCAGCAGGAATTTCTCTGCTGGTGCCCAGGAGGGCCAACTCGATTTACTAGGCATAGGCCACAGTCTAGTCATATGACCAGGGACAAGCCCCGCCCCGAACCTCAGCTTCTTTCTCTGAAGAGAAAGCCTAAGACCCATTGGTGGTGAGCTATCAATGGGCTTACTCGCCGATCGGCTTAGCATACTACCTGGCCTAGAAGGAGAACCAAGGAGGGAGGATGGGTCCCGGAATCAGGAGCCCCCAAGGCAAGAGTCAGGATGTGTAGGTGCCTGTTTGGTCTCAAAGATAGAACAGAGCTTCAGGCACTCGCCATCCCAATATTTTACCTGCGAGGGGACATAGAATTAAGGCCCAAGCAGCAGGTTGGGCCTGGAAAGCTAGGGAGCACAAACAGGCTGTGAGGTCTTGTCTCCTAGACTTGAGACCCCAGGTTCCGGCGCCAGAAGGCTGAGAACGAATACAGGACTCTAAAACACTCAGGTAAAGTCGGCCGGGCTGTCTCTCTGCAGGGTGGGTGAGGTGGGGGTGGGGGATGAACGGGGGCCATCCATACGGAAAACACGAGGTTTGAGCTAGGTATCCGGTGCAGCCCACGCCAACTCCCACCCACCCGCTGGCCGGTCCCTGCTTAGCAGCTGGCCGAGGCTTCAGAGAAGAGGCGTGGGACAGAGGAAACCCCCCGGTTCTGACCCTGGGCAAACACTTGGGAAATGGGGGTCGGGGGAGGCAGACTGCTTAGGTCACACTGGCTTTCCTCACCTGCCCCCCCCCCATCCCCACCAGCCCAGTCCACAGGCCCTGCGCCTCTCCAAACTCCCAACACTCAGTCGGAGCCCCCGGCCTTACCTGGCGCCCCCCACCCCCGCGATGTGCCTCACCCTCCGCACATCTCTGAGCCCTGACCTCGCGTGACCCCCTGCAAACATCCCTGGGATCTCCAGTCCGCCCCCACGCGAGCAGGCTCCGCCCCCACCCACCGAGCCCCACTTCCCGGGCTTTTCCTCGCTGTCCCCCAGGCCTGTAACCTGACCCGCCCACCCCTCCCCTGGGCTCCCTACCTGCGGGCTCCGGCCCGGCGGCTCCCCTGCAGGCCCTCTCCCCTGGGCGGCGAAGCCTCTCCCCCCCCCCGCCCCGGCCAGCCCGAGGCCTCCCCTCCCCCTCCGGCCTCGCCCGCCGCCTCCTTACAATGACTCCCTCCGGCCCTGCGACTTCAGGAGCCGGCGACCGCCGCCTCCCTCGGGCCGCCCTCAAGCCCCGCGGGCCTGGCCCGGGGCCGGACGCTGTAGGCCGCCGGCTGGGACCAGGCCACCTCAGCCTCGCCCTCCCGCCGCTGTCAGCATCGCGGACTTGGCTTCCCGCTCCTAGCCGGGCGCCCCGGGGCCTCCCCTCCCGGCCCTCGGCCGGAACCTCGGATGTCCTCGGGCCGCCCCGGCGGGAGGAGGCCGGAATTGGGCCTGGGGCGGGCCATCTCACCTGCGCTGTGGCCGCGCTCCGGGGCCTCCCGGCGGGCTCCGCAGCGGCAGCTGGGGCCGGGCCTGGGCCCGGGGCGCGCCCCCCTGCGCCTCGGCCTCGGCCTCCGCCTCTGCGGCCTCCGCGGCCTCCGCCTCAACAGCAGTGGTAGCCGCGGCGGCCATTCATTGTGGGCCAGGCCGCCCCAGCCGAGCGCCGAGGAAGCGCACGGCGCAGCCGGCAGGGAGGAAACGGCGTCGGCCCCGCCCCTTAGGCAAACTTAGCTGCGCTCCGAGCGCTTTAGTTCCCACCGGCTTCTTCCTCCAGGGTCTCAGTTCTGTAGACTTGTCTAGTTAGTTGCGTGACTGTGGGACAGGTTGTTGTTCCAGGTACAGTTTTAAGCTCTTTATGGGAATGAGGTTTCATGGAACTGAGGGAACTCGCTCAAGATCACACAGAGGGAAGTGACGGTGAATGCCAAGATTTTTAAGCATAGGCTCAAGAGGTCAATGAAGCTAAGACTTAAGGTGCTTACGCGATGTCAAGTTCTGTTAGCATTTTGCACTAACTCGGGTAATTATGTTTCATAACGTTAAAGCGGTCTGGCTACTTTTCAGATGGGGAAGCAGAGTCAAGTACAAATAGTTCTGACTGGAGAGTAAGAGCGTATACTGCCCTTGCAGCATAGAATTCAGTTCCCAGCACCCACGTCAGGTGGCTCACAGTTGTTTACAGTGCTAGAAGAACCACACCTCTTTGCTCTTCGGGGATTTGCACACAAGCGCACAGACATTAAGAATAAGATCAATCTAAAACAAAGCAGGTACTGCCGGGCCTGGTAGTTAATGTCTGTAATCTCAGCATCTGGGAGACTGAAGCGGGAAAATCTCCTGAGGAGTTCCAAGCCGCCCTGGGCTAGATAGTAAGTTCCAGAACAACCTGGACCACGAGTACCTTTTACACCCCGTTGAGAGAGGGAGAGAGCTTGCGAGGCGAGCTGCACAGCTCACATCACGGATGGCCACACTCCCTGCCTTCATACATTAGGCCAAAACTCAGAGGGCTTACGGTCTTAAGCGGCTCCTCTGCACACTTCCCAGGCACTCGGTTGTTTGATCTTTGCTCTTTCTTGGAAGCTAAGATTCTTATTTACAGGTAGGAAATGAGAGTCTTACATTTTAAGTAACTTGTTCAAAAGAGTATGTGGTGGGACTGAGACTCAAAGCCAGTGACTCCTATTCCAGAGCCTGAGTTAACCTGTAAAGTGCACACGGGGGCATCTAAAGGTGCCAAGTTTCTCCGGCTTTTGTCCTGAACTAAACTGCAATGAAACTCCTTTGTAGAAGAATTGCACTATTAAAAACCACGCATGTAGCGAGCTCCGCACTTCCCTTCCTAGAAGAATATTGATCCTGGTCGCCCACCGTGAGTCGTGTCGTTAATTGGTCAGCCATTGTCATGTGATCGGCCCGCCCTCTTTGCCAACATGGCCGCTCCCAGGTCCTAATGCGCGAAGCGTGCACCGCGGCTGGTGTCCTGTGAGCGGAGAGGTGAAGTGTGCTCGGGTGTGGATGTGTGTGGGGTGGGGCTGGGGGTGGGCTGGCTGGCTGGCTGGGGGTGGATCTGCGCTGTTGGCCTCAGGCTCTACTGAGTCCAGTGCCTTTGGAAACGCAGGCCTTATCGAGGCCAGGGGGGTTTAGTTCCTACTTTATAGATGTGTAGGCCACCCCCGACGACCCAGAATGCAGCACTCTGACCTCCCTCTGCCCTTCCCCTTCCCTCGAAAACGGCAGGAGGGTTGAGGCGCCCGTGGATGTCCCACGCGAGGACGGTCCTGTGGCTAAGCCGCCCTCTCCGTCCGGCCCGCATCCTCTGTAGAGCTCAGTTCATGGAACAGAAGGCCCAGGGGCCGCCCTCTCCACCAGCGATGGAGAACGGCACCCGGCCCTGTGAAGAGCGCCCACCCGCGGCCCCGGAGGCGACTATCACCGAGGGCGCCGCCAAGATCGTCTTCCCCAACGCCAACGAGGTTTTCTACAACCCGGTGCAGGAGTTCAACCGGGACCTGACGTGAGCAAGGGTCGGGGATCAGCTTGGCCAAGGGAATGGGTCACTGAGGTAGAAGATATTCCGGGAATATCAGTTCGGGGCGCGCACAACTCGAAGGCCAATATTGGGGAGAGATGAGTTGGTAGGGAGGAGTCAGCTTTAATCGAAGGCCGGCATCTTGAAAGATGAAGGCGCGCACCAGGAGTTTTTATTGTAAGGGTCAAGGTTATACATGCCATTTAGTGTTCTTGGGCATTCAAGGAGTGTCTCCCCCTTTTCCTTTTCTTTCAACTTGGTGGTGGGCTTGGACTTCCCAGAGCTGGTTCCTGTAGTTGTATTCACACAGACTTGTTACTTTTCTGCAAGTCAAATTTCACATCAATTTGCATGCTTTGAATTGAGGACCGAGGGCCGACCTTTCAAAGGTCACTATCAGGTTTTCTGGGTCTAAAGATCTAAAGATGCAACAGTTAACATCTTAGCCCTTGAGGTGGGGGTTCTCTTTATTTATAATTTGGTGCAACAGAGAGACGAATTTATGGATTAGGGAGGGACAATAACCTTTCAAGAATGTTAAAGGGAAGACTTCGGACCGGATCACAGCTGACCACCCCACCATCCCCCTCCAGATGTGCTGTGATCACTGAGTTTGCTCGGACTCATCTTGGGGCCAAGGGAATCCAGAGTAAGTGGAGGTTCAGGCCTGGGGGTAGAGGGTCACATAAAGTTCATTTCCTACTTTATTTTTTATTTTTTTTATAGGATTTATTTATTTATTATGTATACAATGTTCTGTCTGCACATATCCCTGCAGGCCAGAAGAGAGCACCAGATCTCATTACAAGTGGTTGTGAGCCACCATGTGGTTGCTGGGAATTGAACTCACGACCTTTGGAAGAGCAAGCAGTGCTCTTAACCTCTGAGCCATCTCTCCAGCCCCTTCCTACTTTATTTTATTTTGGTTTTTCAAGACAGGGTTTCTCTCTGTAGTTTTGGTGCCCATCCTGGCACTCGCTCTGTAGCCCAGGCTGGCCTCGAACTCACAGAGATCCACCTGGCTCTGCCTCCTGACTGCTGGGATTAAAGGTGTGTACTGCTGTCACCACCACCCGGCATTTCCCACTTTATCCATGGCTCTCTTTGGGCTCCTGAAGCCTCTAGGCTCTCTGTTCCTTCTGCCTTTCTCCTGGGATTTGGGGAAAGACTTTTCTGGCATGTATCATCAGGAGTTTGACGATTTGAAAATTATGGTGGAATTTCTTAAAAGGATCATTGATAGCCTCTGGTTTTTGCCTGGGTGTCTGCAGTCAAGGTACCAGGAGAGAAGGACTTGCAGAAAGTGTGTGTGAACTTGTCTGAACAAGAAGAGGAAAAGGCTGAACAGAAAGAGGATGAAAACCTGATCCCAGGAGACCAGCCTCGGACAGCTGCAGTTGGTGAGATCTGTGAGGTAGGGCCTGAGTAAGCGGTGCAGCTTGGGGGTCTGGGTGATAGGAAGGAGCTGAGGAACTACAGAGGGTGGTTGTGGGAGATCACGAGGGCCCAGAAGAAAGATGGAGACCTAAGCATCAGCCAGCAAAATGGCTCCCTGGTAAAGCGCATACCAAGAAAGCCTTAAGACCTGAGTTTGATCCCCAGAATCCGGGGTGGAAGGAGAGAACTGAGTCAATAGTAAGTGATATTATTAAAAAAGAAGACAGACACGTCTTTGCTTACTTCTAACAGGAAGGTCTACGGGTACTGGAAGGCCTGGCAGCATCTGGTCTACGCTCCATCCGATTCGCCCTAGAGGTTCCTGGCCTCCAGTCTGTGGTTGCCAATGATGCCTCTGCCCGCGCTGTAGAGCTTATAGACCGAAACGTGCACCTCAATGGGGTGGCACATCTTGTACAGCCCAACCAGGCGGATGCCCGGTAGGTTGATTGGCCGTTTTTGTCATTGGTGGGGTGGTGCTGGAGATGGAACCCAGGGCTTCGTGCATGCTAAGCAATAGCTTCCCGTAGGTTTTAGTCAGGCCTGCCCAGAGCCTGCAACTTACACCTGGAATAAGGCTACCTGATGACAACCCGAGTCCTGTTTAGCCTCCAAGTATGACCTTGGGTGGGTTAGCCTCTTGGACTCTAATTCCCTTGTTCCTAAAAGAATAATAATTTCATAGGGGTATACAATTACATTTTTCTAACTTTTGTTTCATTTGTCTGTGTTTGAGAAAGCACTAGTAGGTCCTCAGGCTTGTGTAGGAAGTGCTGGTACCCACCCAGCCATCTGGGTAGTCTCTTCAGAGCCTGTCATGGTGCTGAAATATATAGCTCAGAACTAGCTTTGTAACTGAAGATGACCTTGGATTTTTTTTATTTTTTTATAATTCAAAAAAAGATGTACTTCATTTTATGTGTATGAATGTTTAGCCTACAGATGTGTGCCTGGGGCCCTCCAAGGTCAGAAGACGGTGTCAGATACCCTGGAAAGGGAATTACAGTTAGTTGTGAGCCATATGGGTTCTGGGAAATGAACTCAGACCCTCTGCAAGATCAATAAGCACTCTTAACCAGTGAGCAAACTCTCTGGCCCTTTTTAAAACTTTAAATTTCATTCATTCATTCATTCATTCATTCATTGTGTGTGTGTGTGTGTGTGTGTGTGTGTGTGTGTGTACACGTATACACATGTACCTACATATATGTACAATTTACAGGGATCATTTCTCTTTCCACTTGTGGGTCTGGGGATAAAACTAGGTGGCTCTGACCTTATGTAGCCCTGGCTGGCCTGAAACTCTGAGATCTGCCTCCCAAGTGCTGGGATTACTATCACACCTGGCTCTGACTATGAATTTCTGATACTTGAGTCTTTACCTGAGTGCTAGGATTACAGGCGCAAGTTACCACACCTGGTTTATTCAGTGATGGGGATCAGATGGAGCCTAGAGCCAGGCAAGCACTCTGCCAACGGAACTACATCCCCAGCATGAAAAGTCCCTTTGGTGAAATGTCTCGTGAACTGTAGGTGTGACCTTGAACTACTCTCTCCTGCCCCCACCTTGGTGCTAGGATTACAGGCTTGATTGCAGGAGTCTTGTTTGTTTGTTTATTTATTTACTTACTTATTTTTGAAACGGTCTCACTTTGTAGCCCTTGATGGCCTGAAAGTCATAGAGATCCAGTTGCTTCTGCCTTCCCAGTGCTGGGATTAAAAGTGTGAGTTACCACACAGGCCCATAGCAGGATTCTTAAATAATGGAAGTGTATTGCCCAAACTCTATACAAGGGTGTTTAATGATGAGAACTGTATCTGTCTATAGGAACTTAGTTTTGACACATCGTCTGACCAATTTGATCTCGTGCTTTTCTTCAGTCTTCCAAGTAGCTAAGATTATAAATGTATACCAGCGGGCTCCAGAAATCACTTTCTTTTCTAACACCTTGTAGTAACACTGCCAACCTCTTGCCTCGGGCTGTCTTTCTGGGACCTGTTCCCACTCTGTTGCCACACCTCCTCTGCCAAGTGCTGCACTTCATCTTGCTTTTCAGCTTTAAGTATTTTATGTGTATGATTATTTTGCCTGTATGTATGCATGTACAGCAGATGAATGTCTGAGGAGGTCAGAAGAGGGCATTGGATCTCTGGAACTGGAGTCATGGGTCACTGTGAGCCACCTCATGGGTGCTGGGAACTGAATATGGGTCCTATGCATGAACAACAAATGTCCTTAATCGCTAAGCCGTCTCTCCAGCTGTATTAGTTTTGTTTTTTTGTTTTGTTTTGATTTTGAATAGGTTGTTACTCTAAAACCCTGACTAGCCTGAAAGTCACTATGTAGACCAGGATAGCCTAGAACTGACAGAGATTTGCCTGCCTCTACCTCTCAAGGGCTGAGATTAAAGATATACACCTGGCTTTTTAAAAACTTGTGACTATAATGCTACTGGTTTGAACAGTGATATAATTTGAGATTTGGATGTCTTGTTTTAAAAATCAGTTTTTTGCATTTATTGATTTATAAAGGGTATACTTGCCACAGCTCATCTGTAGAGGTCAGAGGATAATGTGAGAGAGTTGGTTCTCTTCCACCACGCATGCCCCAGGGATTCAGGTTGTCAGTTTTGGCTTTACCTGCTGAGTCGGCTCTCTACACTCCCTCAGTTTATTTTTTAGTTTTTTTATTTATGGACGTGTATCTGTGTGAATGTGTGCACCTTTGTACAGATACCCACAAAAGGCAGAAGAGGGTGTCAGATCCCTTGGAATAAGTTAAAGGCAGTGATAAGCCACCCAATTTATATGCTGTGGATTATATGCTTGGATTCTCTGGAAGAGCAGGAAGTGCTCTTCTGAACCAACTTCCCATCCCTGTCTCTGCTACCCCCCCCACCTCCTTTATTTTTTATTTTATTATTATTTTTTCTTTAGGCAGGGCTTACTATACAGCAGAGGAAGTCTAAAACCCATGACAATCCCTTACCTCAGCTGCATGGCTTACAGCCCTGTGGTATGATGCTTGCATAGCGTGTGTTAGCCTTGGGTTCAGATGGGAACTGACAGCTGTAGACTCTTAACAGTACAGGTGTGCACTGCCCTGCTGGGCTGGTAATGGTTCTGTCATGAGAACATTGTAGAGTGTACTCACACAAGAGAAGATTGCTGTATCGACGGGTGGGACTGGAGAGAGAACTCAGCAGTTAAAAACACTGCCTGCTCATCCAGAGGACCTACGTTCTGTTCCCAGCAATATCAAGGCGGCCCCAGAGATCTAACTCCCTTCTCTGTCCTCTGAGGGCACCAAACACACGCATGTTGCACAGGCAGGCATTCCTGCAGATAAAATATTAAACAAATGAATCTTCTTTTTATTTATTTATTTATTTTTTGGTTTTTTGAGACAGGGTTTCTCTGTAGCTTTGCGCCTTTCCTGGAACTCACTCTGTAGACCAGGCTGGCCTCAAACTCACAGAGATCCTCCTGGCTCTGCCTCCCGAGTGCTGGGATTAAAGGTGTGCGCCACCACCGCCCAGCTGTGAATCTTCTTTTTAATGTCACCAGGTAAGCGACGCTGATACTGTTGGTTGATCTGGCCTTCACTTGGGTTGTCCGGCTCCCTGGAGTGTCCAGGTGCAGGTGTCACTGAATCTGGCTTCACTCAGTGGAGTTCTTGCTGCTGTCGGTTTGCATTAGGCATGACCTCAGTTTTCCGGGCCGGCCCGAGCTCACGGTCTTCCTGCCTCAGCCTCACAGTTAGCTAGGTCTGCACTACCAGGCCTGGCACAGACCCAGTTTCTTGCTCCCCATTTATTTGTTTGCTTGTTTATTTGTGTGTGTGTGTGTGTGTGTGTGTGTGTGTGTGTGTGTGTGTGTGTGTGGAGACCTGTGAGCACAGGTACCTGAAGAGGTCAGAACAGAGTGTCAATGGTGGTCATGCTGAGGCGACTCAGCATGGGTGCTGAGAACAAACCTGGGTCTTGTGTACAGCAGCTCTCTCTCTCTCAGTCACTGAGCCACATCACCAGCCCCTGCAGTGTGGTTTCTTTATGGCTATAGGAGTCAAGGAACTGTCCTATTGGCTTTAATTTGTCAGGTTTATAGTGGGGGACTGAGACCTGTGTAAAACAGAACAATCTTTTGGTTAACAAATATCAAAGGAAGCCAGGTGTAGTGGTACACGCCTTTAATCCCAGCACTCAGGAGGCAGAGGCAGGCAGATCTGTGACTTTGAGGCCAGCCTGGTCTACATAGTGAGTCTGGGACAGCCAGAGCTACATAGTGAGACCCTGTCTCAAATAAAACAAATCCAACCAAACAAAAAAACTGATCAAGAGGCTGGAGTGCAGCTCAGCATTAGAACACTTGCCTGGCATGCACGATACTGGGTTCCATCCCCATGGCTAAAAAATATAAAGAAAACCCCAATGGCTAAGCTGGCCTCAAATTCAAGGCCAAAATCACTGTGCCATAGGGGACAGGGCAGGGACTTGGTTTAAGAGGCTGAGAACTTGGACTGCTCACATCTAGGATGCTGATGTACCAACACCAGAAGGCATCTGAGCGTTTTGATGTCATTGACCTGGACCCTTACGGCAGCCCTGCCCCCTTCCTGGATGCAGCAGTGCAGGCTGTGAGTGACGGAGGTGAGGCTGGGCCGGAGCCTCCAGAATGCCCAAGCAGGTGCGGGGCCAGCGTGCTTCGAGGGTCATCACTGCTGCCCTTCCCCACAGGACTGCTGTGTGTCACCTGCACGGACATGGCAGTGTTGGCCGGGAACAGCGGAGAGACATGCTACAGCAAGTATGGGGCCATGGCCCTCAAGAGCCGGGCCTGCCACGAGATGGTGAGAGTCCCCTGAGCTGTCCTGGGGGCGGGGACAGGCTGTGAGCACTCCTTCCTATACTGATGACTCGCTCGGTGTCCTCGGATGGCCAGGACTGGTCCATCCCAAGCTGTGACGTGACTGGCAAGCAGATCCTTGACCTCCTTCGTCAATGGGCAGGAGTGGTTAGGCAATCATTTTTTTCCCCCTAGCATTTGATAGTATAACCTTAAAAATAAATATTTTTGTTAGGTGTGTTGGTGTATTCCAGCACTTGGGAGGCAGAGGCAGATGGATCTCTTATGAGACCAGTCGGGTGTGTATTTTTTGTGTGTTGTGTACCTATGGTGAACATATGGAAGTCAGGACAGCTTCCTAGAGTCCATTCTTTTTTTTTTTTTTTTAATTTTTCGAGACAGGGTTTCTCTGTGTAGCTTTGCGCCTTTCCTGGAACTCACTTGGTAGCCCAGGCTGGCCTTGAACTCACAGAGATCTGCCTGGCTCTGCTTCCCGAGTGCTGGGATTAAAGGCGTGCGCCACCACCGCCCGGCCATCTAGAGTCCATTCTTGCCTTTGGGTCCTGTATCAGTCTTGGCAGGTGCCTTTACTTACTGAGCCGTCTTGCCATCCCGAATTGAGGGTGCTGAGTACCCCAAGCAGGGGTCTCCTGCAGCTTTCTCTCAGGTGCTGGATTACAGGCGCAGCTCTCAGAATGAAACTAGGTTTTCATGTTGTGCCTGGGAATGGACCTTGTGCATGCACGGTGTCTACCACTGAGCCACATCCCCACCACAGAAGTTGTGGTGTTGAGGGTTTGAGATAGGCTCTCGTGTAGCCTAAGCTGGCCTTGAACTTGCTTTGTACCTGAAGATAACCTCAAACTCCACATCCTCCCACCTCCACCTCCCAAACGCTGGGAAAAGAAAAAATCTTGGAGCAATTTTCCAAGGTCTGAGTTCTATCTTGGCTTAGTTACCGGCTCTGCTGACCTCGTCTTTCTGGGCCTTAGTGCTGCATCTACAGGACAGGTGTGGTCACGGCGCCTACCCTGTGTGGTCGCCATGGGAAGGTAAAGCAGTGGGGGAGGCAAACGTGGCATCCTGTCCTGTTCCGTAAGGTCCCTTGCTGTCTGTTGTAGCCTGGACAGTGCCACCATCTCTTCCCGTCAGGCTCGACGTGCTTGTGAAGGCACACTCTCAGCTCGGGGGGGGGGGGGGTGGGGGTGTGTGTTGAGATCACCTGTGCAGGCTGCAGTCAGGTAGCGCCTGCCACCAGCCACAGAGACGGAATGGCATGGCTTTGCAGATGGGTAAACTGAGGAACAGCAAACACTGTTTGCCAGTGTCACACAGCCAGGAAATGTGGGCTGTAAGCCAAGTTGCGTTCCCAAGCTTGTTCTTCCAGCACTAATGCTCACCCTGCCGCCAGGCCCTGAGAATTGTGCTGCATAGCCTGGACCTGCACGCCAACTGCTACCAGCGCTTCGTGGTGCCGCTGCTCAGCATCAGTGCCGACTTCTATGTCCGGGTTTTTGTGCGCGTTTTCACAGGCCAGGCCAAGGTTAAGTCCTCAGCCAGGTAAGCCCAGCGGCAGGAAGCTGATGAATTGATGGGGGACCTTGGTGTCTGAAAAGGGACTGAGTTGGTCTGAGAGAAGAGTTGAGGTGTCGTGAGCACCTCAGGGACTCACGGCCTCTCCTGGGCTTCTACAGCAAGCAGGCCCTGGTGTACCAGTGTGTGGGCTGTGGGGCTTTCTATCTGCAACGCCTGGGCAAAGCGTCCGGAGACCCTGCTGGCAGGTGAGCACGGTGGTTTGGATTGGAAGGACGTCCCAGGTCCCCACCCCTCCGGCTGCCTCTCCTCCAACGGCCTCTCCTTACAGGGTCAAGTTCTCTGCTGCCTGTGGTCCTCCAGTGACCCCTGAGTGTGAACACTGTGGACAGCGACACCAGGTGGGCCCAGGTCAGAGAGGCAGCGGGCCCAGGGTCCCAGCACACATGTATTCATGCCCCTTGCTCATCTGTACCTTGTGTGTCCGTAGCTTGGAGGCCCCATGTGGGCAGACCCCATCCATGACCTGGACTTTGTGGGCCGAGTCCTTGAGGCAGTGACCACTAATCCTGGCCGCTTCCACACCTCCAAGCGGATCCAAGGTGTCCTGAGTGTTGTTACTGAGGTATGAATGGACATACAGGAGGAGGGGACTCGACACAGGGAGGGACCCGTCTTCCTGCCAGCACTCGATGCTACTCCATCCTTGCCTCTCAGGAACTTCCCGACGTCCCTCTCTACTACACACTGGACCATCTGAGCAGCACCATCCACTGCAACACACCCAGCCTTCTGCAGCTTCGGTGAGGGACCTTTGGGGGCAGCTTGGACCGTCAGAGTCTAGTGTGTGCCCAGGGCAGAGCTGAGAGGCCTTGAGCCCTCCAGCAGGTGCTGTTTTTTAATTTTTATGTGTGTATGTGTTGCGTACACATGTATATGTACACCATGTGCATGCAGTGCCAAGGAGGCCAGAAGAAGGTGTCAGATTCCCCAGGACTGGAGTTACAGAGGATTGTGCGCCTTGATGTGGATACTGGGTTCCAAGCCCAGGGTCCTCTGCAAGAGCAGCAAGTGCCCTTTCTTAACCACTGAGTCATCTCCCTAGCCCCCAGCAGGTGGTTTGGTGTCACACTCAGTGACATGTCTTTCCTGTGAAAGAAACAGACATGCCGTTCCACGCCACCTGCTCTGGGGTCTAGCCTTCCCTTGCGGTCTCTGCACCTAGGTCAGCTCTCCTCCACGCTGGCTTCCGAGTCTCTCTCTCCCATGCTTGTAAGAATGCAGTGAAGACAGACGCTCCCCCGCTAGCTCTCTGGGACATCATGCGTTGCTGGGTGAGGGCAGATGACTCCATGATTCGAGGCAGGAGGGCAAGGAAGGGATGGTGACGTGGGTGCACCTCAGGCCTAGCATCTCCTTGGCCTCTCTCCCCAGGAGAAGGAGTGTCCCGTGAAACGGGAGCGGCTGTCGGAAACCAGCCCGGCCTTCCGAATTCTGGCCGTGGAGCCCAGGTATGGACAGACATGCAGGAAGGGGGGATGAGCTACCTCAGGCATAGCAGGCCAGACCGACGCTGTCGGAGGGAAATCCAGACCCGCTGTCCCCTTCTGTCCTTGCCCCATACCCTTCCCAGTCTTTCCTTCGGCCCTACAGACCGGTTGTGTCTGGGTCAGGACAAAGCACAGACCCTTCCATGGCTGGCTGGCTCTTTGCTCCTAGCAGCCTGAACCCAGCACAGTCCGGCCATTGCTTCTCTCTCACTTCAGAGAACCCTTCTGGACTGCACCACCCTGCCAAGCATTGCAGCCTGACTTAGGTCTTTTACCAAAATAGTTATTGAGTGGCATGTCCTGACACAGTATGACGTTGTTATTTTTTATTTCTTTGTGGTGCTGGGGATGGAACCAGAGCCTTGTGCATGCTGGGCAAGCGCTCTACCTGGACCATACCCCTAGCCCTGGTTACTTCTGATTTGTCTTGTTGCTTGTCTGTCTCTGATGCTGCAAATCCAGCTCCATTGAGACAGATCCAGGCCACTTTGTCAGAAATTCACTAGGAAATCCGGGTGTCACTCAACAACTGGAAGAACTCTGAGCCTGGTAGACCAATGGTGCTGCCTCAGGGTGGGCAGCTTCTAGGGCTGTCCGTGTTCGCCCTGCATGGCTGCTGCCTCCTGTCCCCACCCTTTGTCCAGGCTGAAGGCCAACTTCAACATCCGGGAAGATGCCAACCCCAGCTCCCGCCAGCAAGGACTCAAGCGCTTCCAGGCCAATCCAGAAGCCAACTGGGGTCCCCGGCCCCGTGCCCGGCCAGGGTAATGTTGCAGAGGTGGGGCTTGTAGGGCTGGGTTGGCAGAGGCAACATAGGGTACCAGCCCCCGTCTCTGCTCAGGGGCAAGGCAGCAAGGAAAGATCTGGAGGAGAGGCGGAGGCTGCTACAGAATAAGCGGAAGGAGCCTGCTGAGGACCCGGCCCAGAGGGCAGCTCGCCTGAAGACATTTCCTTGCAAACGATTCAAGGAGGTGATTCTCTTTTCCACCCTCCCTGCCACAGAGCCAAGGGACAGGCTGACTGGCCCAGCAGGGGCCAGGGGCTAAGGAAAGAAGCCCAGCCTCCCCCCAACCCCCGCCTCCATGCTCACAGCCTCCATTTTCCTGCCAGGGTACCTGTCAGCGAGGGGACCAGTGCTGTTATTCACACAGCCCTACAGCACCTGTGGCCTCTGCTGATGCTCCCCTCACAGACTGTCCAGAGACCCCCAAGATCCTCCCCGGACCAGAGGCTGCTGGTGGGGGCACTGCTGGGCCAGGTGTGGACTGAGACAATAAAGAGAAACCATTTTCTGCTGGTGTCATTTTGAGTGGGGAGGTTGTCTGCCTGGGGGACTCGGCCTGTGTTTGGGGGCGGGGCGGGCAGGGGCTGTTGTTCCTGCCTGACTGCATCGTTATGTCTGTCTGCCACGGAAACTCATCTGGCAGTTCAGGAGAGTAGTTCATCAGGTGGCCACGGGGCGGCAGCCTCAAGCATGCTCGCCTGTCACCCTGCTGCCTCCCCTCTGACTATCCAGGCACACACCCCCCTCCACCTCCCCAGCACCCACAAGTCCCCCTGCAGTCTCTTATTGCCTGGTTTCTTGGGCCCAGCTCTCTCCAGTTGGTGTGGTGGCGGAAGCCAAACCGGAAGCAGGCACTCTGTGCATCCGCCCCAGACCAGGTGCTTCCTGCCCTGCCTGCTCCTCCGTGGGGTACAATCGCTAAGAGCACAAGGCAGAGCAGGCGGCTGCCCAGACATCCAATGCAGAGACCCCCCTCCCCTAGAGTAGGGGGTTAGTAATGCCAAGGGAGTTCTGGGGGATATGCACCCTTCACCACCAGCTCTAAAGTGAGGCCGCTACAACAGTTCCCTTAGAGGAAGTCAGTGGGGGCAGTGACCTCAGCACTCTATGAGGCTGGATGGCCACTGAGCACCTCCCTGAGTGTGCCTACAATTAACCAGATACGGGACATGGGACAGGCGTATTGTACTTCCTACAGTTCAGCTCCTCTTGGAAGCCTTTTTTTTTTTTTTTTTACCCCAGAGACGGTTTCTCTGCGTATCCCTGGATGTCTTGGAACTTGGTCTGTAGACTGACCAGGTTGGCCTTGAACTCTGAAATCTGCCTGACTCTGCCTCTCAAGTGCTGGGATTAAAGGAATGATTAAAGAGGAACATGCCTGGCCCTCTTGGGAGCTTTCAGCAGGGTTTCCAGGATTTGTAAAAGGTTTATTTATCCTTATGTATATGACTTTTTCCTGCATGTATGACTATGTGTACCATATGCTTCTCTGGGACCCTCAGAGTTAAGAAGAGGGTGTCAGATCCCCTAGAATTGGAGCTAGGGGTGATTGTGAGCAACATGTGGATCCTGGTAAAAGAACCTGAGTCTTCTGCAAGAGCAACAAGTGCTCTAACCACTGAGCCATCTCTCCAGCCCCCAGGTTTCCAGAATTCAGAATGTCACTCCAGAATACCTGCCAGCAAGGGACACCACCCAGTTGTGGCGTGGCCCGGTATCTTGGGGAGCCTTGGAGCAGCTTCTGGGAAACACACAGCTCTGACACTCTGGATCCTACTCCCCTGGGCTTGGAAATACCTTGGAAGTGCCACAGGGCTCAGAACACCTGCACAAGCCCTGCCAGGACACAGCAAGGCAAAATTGCCAAACTGTCTCCTGGAGCCCTGTTTCTGGGTGTGTGGGGGATGGGGGGAAGCCCAGGGGATCTGTAAAAAAGAGGAACTAGGCTGGAGGCTGGGGCCCTTGGGTCATGGGGCGTCAGAGGACCGGAAAGGGGCCCCTTCCACCCCCATCAGCACAGACACTGGGCAAGGGGTGGGGTTCAAAGGCAGAGTAACCGCAGAGGACACCAGAGGCAGCCTTGCCTTGTTTCCTCTTTGTGTGAGTTTGGTTCCAGGGTCTCCTGAGGGCTAGGGTCTCCCACTGCCAAGGGGAGCAGCAAGCCCTGAGGGGTGACTGCCCGCTCTGGCCAGGGTGGGCCAGGAGGTGCGCACTCCGTGATCCCTGCCTGCTGGTTTCCTCCGGGGTCGGCACAGCTCCTTATCAGGCGCGGCCAGGCAGCCAGACCCTTATCTGTACAGGCCCAGCATCCTCTGGCCTCTGCGCCAGGGGGTAAGAGGGAGGAAGCCAGGCTGTCGGGGGCGGGGAAAAGGCGGGTCGGTCCAGGAGCCGCTCACTTTCTCTTGGGGTTACCCACCACGCCGCCGCCACTCTGAGACTGCTCAGGCCCTCCGGAGCCCGGGAGGTGGCGCAGCCCAGCTCTGAGGCCCAACGGGACCACCTGGGGCACACTGAGCGGACTGGACGATGGAAACCGCCTCCTAACCTGGATTGACAGCCCTGACCATACAGCACTCCAGGCTGTGAGAACTGACTGCTACAGGGTAAGAAGGACGCTTTGGAAGTTAGGAGGGAGAGTCTGTTCCTGCATTCCGCGTTCCTTAGTTCATTTATTCATTCATCAGCTGGGGCCCCCTAACTGAGGAGCCAGGGGATCTTCTCCAGCTGGGGAGGACAGGGCAGAGAGATAGGGGGTCACACCCTGTCAGGACACGCCAGACCCTGGAGTCCAGCAAACGTGTTATGTAGGGTGCAAAAATCTGGATGCTGATGGGGTTAGGGTTACTGAGAAGAACTTTCAGCAAGGGTAAGGAGAGGCGGCATAGGGTGAATCTTGGAGTTTCAGGGGTTCTCAGAGTTAGTGAGGGGACCCTTGCCGTACCCCAGCTGCAGGTAGGAGAGATTCTGAAAGGTGGAGAATTGGCTCAGAGGCAAGAAGCCCTTGACAAAGAGCCCTGGGCAGGCACTCAGAGGGCCAATGCTGCCTAGCCCCTGGAGACACCCCCTCTTGTGGAGGAAGCTTCCCTTCACGTCCTTGCGCGTCTAGGTCTACTCATCTTTGACTACTGAGGAGCGAGCACCTCCCTCTCCTCAAGGTGCTCTCACTCAAGAGCTCAGTTAGGTCAAACACGTGGGAGAAAGATCTCTGGCCTTCCCAGTAACTCTGCTCCCTCCCACAGGTTAGCATTCCATCCTTGGGTCCATGTGCCCACCCCAGGCCCAGGCAGAGGTGGCTTCCGCCATGGCTGAGAAAGCTGAGCTGGTGCGTGCCTCCAGCCCAGCGCCTGCTCCTCTCCCTACTCTGGCCTCACCTGGGCCCCTTCCTGCGGAGCTGGACCACCGAAACACATGCACCCCCTGGTTGCCTCCAGGTGTACCAGTGATAAACCTGGGCCACACCAGGCCCACAGGGCAGGCATGCCCACCACAGAGCTGAGTGCTCTCCGACCCTCCCTGCTGCAGCTGGCTGCCTTGGGAACGGCTCCGCCCACCCTGGCCCTGCATTACCATCCCCACCCTTTCCTCAGCAGGTCAGTGAGGAGCCTGGACTGTGGGCAGTGCTGAGGGTTGGTGGTCAGGGTCTTTGCCTACAAGGCGTTCATGACGCACAACCCCTTACAGCGTCTACATTGGGCCAGCGGGACCCTTCAGCATCTTCCCTAACAGCCGGCTGAAGCGAAGACCCAGCCACGGTGAGCTCAACTTGGCTGAGGGTGAGTGTGTATCCATGTGTGTGTACTTGGGGGTGCTTGCAGCCCAGGTCTGACTGGCCTGTCCTCTGCCACAGGGAGAGGTGTTTTGTGGAATGCACGCACACACACACCACCAACCCGGAACAACTCACACAAGTGATAGCCGATGCAACACCGCCGTGCTGAGCCTAGCTCGGCCGCGGCGGGGGCGGTTTGTCCCTGTCATCCAGACTGAGGCAAGAGAGTCAGGTCAGAGGCCAGCCTGGGCTACATAATGAGTCCCAACAAACCAAGCCTTATAGCTAGTCATGGCCACAATAAGACACTGCAGCCACCAGATGACACTCCCCAAGCCGAAAAGGTAGTGGTGAAAGAGACACCCTGGACTAGGATCACACAGAGCAATGAGACCACAGTCATCCTCAGAACCCCAGCCACACACACAGCACCCACAACCACATGGCATGATCTCACACGACCACAGCCATCAGATAGGCCACCAGTCACCCACAGGCCCACGGCAGGCAAGAGAACCGCTGCAAACCCAGGAACACATCCTTGTCATCAAGGCACGATCAGGCTCAGCAGCTCTGGTGTCTACACAGCCCACAGTCTGGGTTCAAGCCCAAGCTGGTGGTGTTCATTGAGGACAGCCGTGGGTGCCCTCTGGCCCCTAGGCTGACGCCATGCCTCGGGTCCTCAGGGCACCAACCCCAGAAGGTGGCTCGTCGCGTGTTCACCAACAGCCGAGAGCGCTGGAGGCAGCAGCACGTTAACGGCGCCTTCGCGGAGCTCAGGAAGCTGCTGCCCACCCACCCGCCCGACCGGAAGCTGAGCAAGAACGAGGTGCTGCGCCTGGCCATGAAGTACATTGGCTTCCTGGTGCGGCTGCTGCGAGACCAGGCGGCCGTGCTGGCCTCTGGCCCCTGCGCTGCCGGGCCCCGCAAGCCGCCGGCGCACCGGGGAGTGGAGGGCGCTGCGCGCTGCGGGGCCGGCACAGGGTGGAGGCTGCGCGCTCGCAGCCCGTGCTTCCTGGGGACTGCGACGGCGACCCCAAGGGGTCGGTGCGCACCATCAAGATGGAGCAGACGGCCCTGAGTCCTGAGGTGCGGTGACCCAAGGCAGTGGCCCCTCACCTGCTGCGCAGTGAACTCCCTGTAAAGGGGACTGAGGTCGCCCAGATGAGGAAACGCCCTGTAGCTCTGGAAGGGTGACCGGCGACTCAGGGGCCCCCGCAGACTTTTAAGAAAAATTTCCCACAGGCTACTTGAGGTGGCCTGGCCAGTGTCCTCTTCCCTGGGCCAAGGCCAGAGACTCAACAAAGCAAAGTGACTATGGGATCCTTAGGGGTGCTTGGAGAGGTAGGGAAGGGTCTGGAGGCCTTCGCAGCGGCGCCCCCTGCTGGAGGCGGGAAGCCCAGGACAGCGTGAGGGAGGAGGACCCACCCCAGCGAGCCCAACGGGTTGCGCTTGATCCATGATCCTGTTAAGCGCGTTAACGAAGACTCAGACACTCTTGCATTTGTTTTTCTTTATTTCTTTATTTCACATACACATTAGCCATTCAATGGAGAAGCCGGAGAGAGTCAGGCAAAGATGGTATAACAGAAGCGCAGTGACGGGGGTGGGGCGGGGCGGGCGGAGAGGGGACAGACGGGCTGGCTGCCTACTTGCATTCCGCTAGGACACTGAAAACCCAGAAAACAAAACAGACAGTAAACTACCCTTGTTTCTTATGTATCTCAGTGCAGAGACGGGGGGGGGGGGGGGAGGGCAGAGAGGGGAGACCAGGCTGAAAGAGGAGCAGAGGGAAGGGGACGCTAAGGGGGAAGCACACCAAATCCATTAGTACTATATATAGAGATACTCGTATATACTGCGTTTCTTAGCCTAAGAAGAAACTTGTTTGACGGGACGGGCGGCCTTTGCGGTCCGCGATGCTGGTGCTGGTGGGGCGCACGGATCTCCCAAGAGGGGCCAAAGCGGGGGCTGGCCCCGGCTGGCTTGCGGGGGGGGGGCGCCCCTTGGGTGGATGGGGTGGGGGGAGCAGAGGTGGGGCTGGGGTGCCCCTGGGGCTCTCGATTGGGGGACAAAAGTTCTCATAACTTTATTGCTCCTTTATTTTTCTCTCGTGGGGGGGTCCTTCAGCACGGTCGGGGTGGGGAAAACGGTGGGTCGTCTGAGCCACCCGGCCCCTCTGGGACCCAGAGCGCGGCGTCCGCTCCGCCAGCACGGGGGTGAGAACAAGGCACTAGGTCGGCCGGCCAGCGCGGGGGCGGGTGTGTAAGGCAGTCGACAGGGCTGGTTGCGGGGTGGGGTGGGGATGTGTGCCGGGCTGTGTGCGTGCGTGCGTGCGGGCGCGGGCCTGGGCAAATCGACCTGTCAGCGTGGCTGGACCTGTCCTGGAGCATCGGACCTCCCGGAGGGAGGGGAAGAGTCGTGTTCCGTGGGAAGGGGTCGGGGAGGAAACTACCAACTTGCTGAGCGCGCTCCTGATTAATGCTGGTGAGGGTCAAGTTGGCGTCTGGCTCAAAGAAGGGCGCTCGGAGTGGGGAGGAAGGGAAAAGGGACGTTTGTTCGTTGGCATTGACCTCTGCGGGGGAGGGGGCCGGGGACCCCCGCCGCGCCCCAGTGCCCGGAGGGGGAGGGGGCGAGGAAGGGGGAGGGGGCGCCCAGGGAGACCCGCGGCCAGAGCAGCCCAGCCGCGGGGCGCACGCCGCTGTCCCGTTCCGTTAAACTCAACAAAGAAGGGATATGCGTGTTCCTAACAAGTGCAGAATATTTAATTGATTCATAAACGTATGTATAATAGTTTGTGGGTTTTTAAAAACGTACTTTATAATGTAATAAGCACCAGGGTTTTTTATGTTTAATTATCTTAAAAATAATTTTCTCTCGTCCTTTTCCTTTTGATCTTGTGTTGGTTTTTTTTTTTTTCATGTCGAGGTGTTTTTTAAAATATAAAATGTGAACGTTTTCTTCAGCCCTCCCACCGACCGAACGACGAAACAAATTAAAACCCCAGATTATCCTCGTCAACGCAGGAAAACGGCAAAAAACCAACCAACCAATCAACCAAACAAACAAACAAAAAGAAAAAAACCCAGAGAACTATCAAAAAAAAAAAGGAAAAGAAAAGAAAAAAAAAAAGGAAAAACACTCAGCTTTCATCCCCGCTAAGGGCAGGGCAGGCCCAGTTCTTTTAGCGTCCCCAGAGCCGCGAGGACAGTACAACAAAAATAGAATTTTTTTCTTAATCTCTTAACATACAAAGATAGGAAAACTCTCTGATGCATTGCACTTGGTTCAATGAAAAAAAAAAAAAGGTTAATTTCCCCTATATTTTTTTTTTTTGTGGGTTGTTTCCTCTCCTAATACGTCCCCACATCTGTCGCCCTCATCGTCCCTCGCCTGCCCCTCACAACACCACTTGGGAAAGGAGCGCCACCCCCACCCCACCCCGGTCCTCCCAGGGGTACCTCGCCGGGCACCTTGGGCCCCGGCCCAGCTGGCCTGCAGCTTCTGACCTCGCCCGGGGCTGCGCCCCGCAAACCCACAGCGCCCGCAGCCCGACTGTCTTCGACCGACCGAAGAGGCGCACGCGGCCGGACGGGCAGGGACCCTCTTTCGCTAGCTCTTAGCTCTGACCCTGTTTAGCCAACCGAACTGAAAAATCATTGCACTTTGACCGCGCGTCACGCCCGGCCCGCCCGGCCCCCCACCCTGGGGCTCCCTCCCCTCGCACAGGGAGGCCCCCCGCGGGATCTCCACCCGGGCCCTCGACGCCACAGGGGAGGGCTTCGCTCAACTTCCACACAGCGCCCCGCACAGCCGCCTCCCAGCCCCGAGCTCCCTGCACGCGGCCATTCGCCTGCTCAGGGCCGCAGCCTCACCAACTCGATTCTCAATAAATAAAGCCCACAACCCACCCCCACGTGGTGCAATGTTGGACCGACTTGCGGAGGATCCTGACCTGTGCTTTGTGTTTTCATACCGGAGAGGCGCAAGGCCTTGAGAATGGGCCTGGGAGGGGAGATGCAGGGAAGGAGGAAGGACTAAGGCACAGAAAGACAAGCCAGAGGGGCCCAGTCACCCTGGAGGGGGGCTGGCGTGCTCGCGTTCCCCTCCCTCCCAGGGGGCTTCTCAAGACCCTCTGGACAAGCCTCCACCATCCCTTGCAGGAGGAGGGGGCTGGGAGGAGAGCTGCTTCCTGTGGTGTGTTACGAAATTGTTCCCAAGTTGCTCAAACAGAGGAGGAGTTCCCAACTGCAACAGTGAAAGACCAAACAATGACGGCCCCACCCCTAAATAAAGAGGAAAGACATGACAGCTAAAATCTAGGGAGAAGTGGCCACGGGGTGTGGTGGGAAGGGAAGGGGACCAGAAGGCTCCAGAACACTCTTTTAAAAGGATGACACCCCCCACCCTCCACAGGAACTGAAAGTCTCGAGAGCAGGACGCCTACCTAGCGCAGGTGGAGGCTGCCTGGTCCTCCTCGCTCGGCTCCGGGGCCCTTTCTGCTCCACTCTCGGCCGGCCCCTGGAGGGCGGTGTGCGGCAGGGGCAGGGACAGGGCAGAGGGGCGGAGCGAGGGCACCTGCATGCAGGGCTGGGGTGCGGGGCGACCTGGGGCCGACTCCCTTCCCTAGGGGCGTGGCAGAGGGCAGCCCTCGCCGCCTACGGGGATGGAAGAGGGTGCCTGTGCCGGGCTGAGCGTCCAGTCCAGAGCATTCTGACTTTTTCCTGTGTGCTGTACAGAGGGGGTCCAGCCCGAGAACTGCCCGTGCGGTTTAGAGTGGGGTGGCAGAACACCCTCCATTCTGGACTCAACGCTGAATTCAGCTAGCTCCAAGGAACATCCCCCTGCCCACCCCGGGGCCATCCTCGCCTGGTCCAGAGCAGCTGGGGACAGAAGCCTGAGCAGAGGCTCCCAGGAAGGGTGAGAGGGAGAGGAAGGAGGGGCGAAGTCCGGAGGTGAGCTCGAATGTCTACTCCCATCATCCTTACGAGCTGTTCCTCCGGGCTCCTAGGGAAGCTTAGGTCCAGCGGAGGGTGGGGTCCCCAAGAACAGCGAGCTGGCTGCTCCTTCCCCGGAGGGCCGGGCTGGGTAGGAGGAAGGCAGCCTTGTTGCATCCTTTCTGTTTGTCCTCTGTTTAGCAGAGTCCGTTTAGCATGCTTCTTTCTGCTTGGCTGCTGGTGTAAGCTCCGCTGAGACCCCTTCCGAGGGCTCCCAGGACTGGGCTGCTTTGGACCGCAGGGGTACCCGGGCTGGAGGAGGGAAGGGCTGAGTGGCTGACGACGTCTAAGTTTTGCTTTTCGGTGGGGCTGGGCTGGGGGATATTTCCATGTTTCAAAATTTCTTCTCCCCCCTTTTGAGGAACCTCTTTTTTTTTTTTTTTTTTTATTTTGTTGTTTCTTTGTTGACCTTAATCAGAGGAACCAGGACTGAAACGGGACCAGGAAAAAAAAAAAAAAAAAAAAAAGCGACAATGAGAACAGCTTGGGCAGGTCACCCCACCTGGCCCTATGATCCCCAACCTCTACAGCGAGCTCAAGTGGAGGAGCCAGGGTGCTGGGCAGCTGACCCCAAAGGAGGAAGCCAGCCCATTCTCCCCACCCTCTGAGGGAATCCCCCCCCCCGACCCAATCCCCAGTGCAAGAGTCCAGCTGGCCTTCCCGTGGGCACTGTGCCCAGCGGGTGGGACCCCCATGGCTGGCACTGGCAAAGACCTGGGATCTGGCCATGTTTGCAATTGTTTAGGTTTTGTGTGGGACCTGGACGGTGGGGAGGATGCCAGGCTGGGGCTTTTGTACCCACAGGGGTTGGGGGAGTAGGGTGGGGGTGGCCCAGCTTGAGTTCTTGCTGAGTTTTCTGTCTCCTTGGATTAAAAGCAGAAATTCACGTCTGTACATCCCAGCCAACGTTCTGTCCCTCAGTCTAAAAGGCTGGGGGAAGGGAACCACATGGCTTCAGTTCCTACAGGGGCCGGACCTGGGGGAGGGGACCAGAGCCCACCCACCCAGCACGATTTGGGGCCTTCAGGACACCAAACTGGAGAAAGAGCCTGAAGCGCCCTGTGATGGGCATTGCTTCCCTACGACGCCAGCAGGGGGCGCTGCCTTCCCGTGTATAGGGCCCTCCTGGCAGTGAACACTCAGTCCACACAGGGTGGACCCCTGGGGCTGGCTGCTTGGCAACGCCCTCCATCAAAGGCTCCACTCTGGTTTCCTGCCCAAGGGAGAGTGGAGGACTTTTCTCCAGACCTACTCCCGTGCTTGGGTATACCTGGCAGTACCTTCACAACAAGGTGAGGGTCCCCGATGTCATAACACAGACTTGTGTCTACAGGACCAGGCAGTGACAACTACAGAATATACATGCCAGATACTGCCTCATTCCATCCTTGTCCCAAGCCCACACTGATGCCAGGTACACTTGGGATGGGTAACCTTGACCTGCTTGAGGTCAGAGCCCTCAGATGACTCAAAGGGACTCTAATGCGGGAAGTGGTTAAGAGCCGAGTTCCTCTCTCCGGCATGTGCAGCAGTCCCGTAAGGAGACAGGGCTGAATGGGAATGCCTGTGCTCTGCCTAGGCAGAGTCCAGCCTGCTAAGTTGGGGTGAAGGCACCAGGTAGCTGGAGTGGCTAACTTTTCAAACGAAGCCAGAAATCCAGGCAGAATTTCATGTGAAAATTTCCAATATTTAAAATACTACTAGAGCCAGGCATGGTGGTGCATGACTTTAACCCCAGGAGGTAGATGTCTGTCAGCTGGAGGCCAGCCTGGTCTACAACGTGAGTTCCAGGACAACTACAGTTACATTAAAGACACACACCTCAAGAACAAACAGACTATTGGAAGCCAGATTGGTGGCTTATTCTTGTGATCTCAGCCCTTGGGAGACTGAGGCAGGAGAATTGTTGGGAATTTGAGGACACTCAGGCCTTCATAGTGAGTTCCAGGCCAGCCTGGGCTACAGAACAAGACCCTGTCTCAAAACTCAGACACACAAAAAATGCTGTTGGATCCAGGTGTGGTAAAACTTGCTGGTGATTCCAACAGCCAGGAGGCTGTAGCAAGGGGATCAAGTTTGAGGCCAGCCTATTACATAGAAAGATCCTGGTTCAAAAACAAAACAAAAACAGAAAGCCCACCATTATTGGGTGGGGGTGTGGCCATGCCTAGCATGTCTGAGGCTCTGGGTTCCAACTCTCTCTTAAAAAACAAAACCATTAATATTTCAGTATTGATCAGCTTGTGCCAGACCCTGTCCCTCGGGCTCTGGTTTGGAACTGCAGTAAGTACCCCTGTGAAATAGGGGCACTAAATACAAGACTTAGCAACAGAGTCAGAGAAGCACAGTGTCTTGCTCCTTTAGTCACAGCATGCAAGTCATGTGACCAGAATTCAACCCCTAACCTACATAAAAGTGGAAGGAGAGAACTGACGGAAGCCCATATATGCATATTACACACACTCTCGTGTACACACACATGAATAAAAATAAAGCTTGAGCTTCAAAGATCCTCTAGAATTTTCTTTGGCAATGGAGTCCTAGATGTGCTGTCCAATGAAGTCACGGATAGCTTGGTTTATGAGCATGGACACTTGAAATGTCACCGTGGAGTACGGTGTGGAGACTGAACCGAGGCCATCATGAATGTTAGGTGAGTGCTCTTCCACAGAGCTCTCTCCAGCCCTAAGATTTTCTCTAGTTAATTTCAATGTACAACACTGCATGTGGCCAGTGGTCGGGACAACAGAGGGCACAAAGGACGGACATCTGGAAATGTGGGTGCTCGGAGTGCCACAGCAAACGGTGCTGCCTACCAGTGATGCGGACTGCTTGTGGGGTGTCTGGCAGGGTGTGACAGGAGAGCTGCCTCCCTCCGGGTTCTCAAGCCGCTGCCCCAAGTCTCACTGGGCCACTGACTAATGGCCAGGCAAGGGCCTGGGAAGCTGAGGTGGAAACCAGGTGGGCCGTCCTCCCAGAGTGAAGTCAGTCAGTAGAGCTCTGGCCTTCTAGCTCGGGTGTTCTCTGGGACCCAAGGGATGGCTAACATGAGCTCCTACACCACTGCTCCGGGCCAGAGAAGCCACCCTCCTCTGCTTCCCTGACAGACACGGTGTGGGGGGGTGGAGGACACGTGGGACATGGGGCCCCCACGCCAAGGCCCAAACTGGCTCCTTGAAGTTTCCTGTACTACACAGCTTTACCGTCTCAAGAGTGGGGCTCCTCCGGGGAGGAGGCCTCCGGTTGCTTTCAGCCCTGTGGAGGACTTAGTAGGCCTCCACAGGCCGTAGGAGCAGGGCTGTGCTGTCAAGCCCAGGCTGCCTTTTCTGCTTACCCCCTCCCTGCTTCCCAAGCCAGGCCCAAAACTGATTAAAACTAAGTAAAAAGCACTGTTTAGGGAATGATAAAATTGCTAAAATTCTCTTTTCTTTCCTCATTCTATTGTTCTGTCTCCATCTGGTGCTCCAAGGATCAGCTAAAGTCACTGGTTACTGTGGAAACCACTCCGATTGTCCCCCACAGCCGCCTGCCTGCCCCCGGGCCCAAGGGCTTCTGCTCCGGGGTGTCTAACTTCCTTTTCCCCCGTGATCCCCAGACACACCTGCCTGGTCAAGGGCCCTGGATCAGGCTGGGATTCATTTCCCCACCTGCATCATAAGGCAGTGAGGGAGAGAGAGAGACAAATTGTTTCCCAAACTTGCCTCAAACTCTGACTTGGCCTCAAAACATCCAAGTAAAGTGAGCAGAGAAAGTGAAGAAGGCCAATGGCGAGAGGGAGGGCGCTCCGCAGCAGAGCAAGCCGCCGAGCAGGGGGGGCGGGGGAGGGAGGGAGCACTGGAGGCCTGCTCCGTGCCAGCCCAGAGCTGGGAGGGGAGGCCCGCCTGCTGTCCCTTCCTCTGGCACCCCCCTCCCACCTTCTGCCAGCAGGGCTTTCTCGGCCTCCCTGGCACAGAGCAGAGGGGGCTGGCTCCAGACCCTGCTCAGAACCATTGTTTTTCTTCTCAACACCCCCAAGTTCAAGTTCATCTGGGTGTTACATCATGTCTGGTTGCTCCTGGAAACCAGACGGGTCAGACGTGACTCTGGGGGAAGGGGGTGGGAGGCTGGAGGGGGTTGAAGTTCTCTTCTCCTCCCCTCCTCACCACTAGGGAGCTCTGAAGTTTGAAGTTTGACTAAGTTGTGTGTGTGTGTGTGTGTGTGTGTGTGTGTGTGTGTGTGTGTGTGTAAGGAAAAGAAAGAAAAGACCCTTAAAACACACACACGCACACACACACACAACACACACACACACACACCTTCCATCCACCAACTTTCTCTGGACTGGGGCCTCAGCAGAGGCGGGGCAGGAGCCCACAGAGGTGGCCCTGAGGCTCTGAGCAGGGGTGGATTTCCCAGGGCTGAGGAAGCCGGCAAGGAAGTGTTTTTATAAAATGTACAAAAAGAAGAATATTTGTGTGCTTTTTCTGAAAGCCCTGGCCCCCTAAAGCCGCCCCTGGCCTGTTCCTGAGGTGGGCCCTCCCTGTGTTCCAAGGGCCCTGGGTTCTGCCTGCTAGTCTCACCCTTTTTAGACGAAGGCACGCTCGAGAGAGACATCTATATGTGCACATGCATTCTCAAGGCAGCCTGGGGCCTCAGGCTGGAGGGCAAGTTTAGCTTGTCTCCTTCTGGGAAGTGGGGGTGGTGTCCAGCAGCCTGACTTTCCTCCTAATGGGGCTTGTGGAGACTCAGGGGAGGGGCCTCCAGGACGGCAGCCAGCCCTGCCCTTGATGCCAGTCTCTGGGCATGCAGCCCACCAGAGCTACTTTGCCCCTCCCCCACCTTCATCCAGCCCACCCAGTGCCAGGGAGACAGGGAAGGCCAAGGTTTCCTTGAGCTTCCTTCCAGGGTTGGAAGGGTAGGAGGAAACCCAGGAGACAGGACTGCCTTCCTAGTCAGTGCCTCAAACTTCCCTCTTGGCTCTACCAGGATGGCCCAGAGGTCTCTAGCCTTGGGTTGCCTTTCCCAGGTCCGGGGCTGTCAGAGCTAATTATCCAATTAGCTGATTAGCAAGGGAGCCTGAGGCTGCCTAGGGAGGCTGCTCAGCTGGGCAGAAGCCTGGGCATGCAACTCACAAGGAACAGCCCTCCCCAGGACCCTGGCTTCTTTCCTCATCCCAAGATGTGCTCTGCCTGCATCGGGGCATCTCCTACCTGAGACTGCTGTGGGATGTTCAGAAAGTTGCCGTCCCGGGGTCCGATGCTGACAAACCGGTTGGCAGAGGAGGCGCCTGTCGCTGCGAATGCTGTGGGGAGCAGGGGGTGAGGAGAGAGGAAAGACCAGGTCAGGCTATGAGGCCCTCCTGGGCACTGCCCCTCTGGGGGGCTGAGAAAGACTAGGTGAGACGTGCCGTAGGGTAGGCTACAGTTGGGAGGCCAGGCTGCAAGCCTTTCCGCTCACTGACCAGGAGCACACTCATACCCTCCTGCTTCAGCCTGGATCAAGGCTGGGGTGAGGAAGGGCCCTCGAGGCTGCAGCTGAAGTCCCTTGGGCCTACTTCTGTCCCCTACTGAGACGATGGTTAGCAGTTAGCACTGAGTTCACCAGTAGAGACCCTGGCTCTTCTACTTGCAGAGGGCAAAGGTGGGCGCTGGGCAGTCTGGACCAGCCTGTCTGGGCATGGCCCCACTCATCCAGGTCACCTCTCCAGCCCTGCGGCCTCGCTAGGGGCTGCACCACTTACCACCTTGGGCAGTCCCACTGGTTGGCAAGTGGCTCAGGAACTCACAGGGGTCCAGTGGAGGACTAAGTCAGCAGGGATCACAAAAGAACCCGAGGAGGCCTGCTGTGTGCTGTGGCAGAAAGGCTGAGGGCCACGCTGCTCTCTCTCTGCTCTCTGCCCGTCAGTGTGTCAGGCCAGGTGACCGAGAAGGAGGCCACAGACAGAGCCCCAAAGCTCAGCCACCTGGGGGAGGGGCAGCGGTCCAATGCCCCAGGGGACAAATGAACCCAACACCCCTGAGCTCTTCTGGGGCATTCAGCTGAACCTATCAGCTGGGAAGCAGTCCCCAGAGGAAAATGGAGTGTCCCAGCTCACCTGGGCAGCTCACTCCTCTACACCAGACACATCCAGGCCATGCTCACCAGATTCTGCCCCCTCTTCAGAGTGAGCTCCAGCCTGGCTCCCTCCCCCACGCTGCCCACCTCCAGTGACTGTGATCATGTCTAATGGCATATGCAAATGAGGAGATGACATGGAGAGGGCAGAGAGAGGGAGGGGGAGAGGGGAGACAGAGAGCGCGAACGGACAGGAGCGTTGACATGGGCCACCCCCTCCCCACTGCTGCCCAGTTCCAGCTCAGACTCCTGCCCACCCTGTGCCAGCCCAAGACAGCGCGCCGCCCGCCTTCCGCCTCTCCTGTCCTTCACGTCGGGTCTAGCTGGGACCTCTTCACTTAGATTTTTCTTGTCTTCCCTTTGGCAACATTTGTCATTGGATTTAAGGGGGAAAGACAGGAAGAGAGAGAGGGAGGAGAGAAAGAGAGATGAAGTAAGCCTGGGCCCAGTGCCCTCCCTTCTCCTTGGAACTTACAACCTGGGAAAGGAATTGAGGGGAGAGAAGGGAAGGGATGGGAGGATGGGAAGAGGGTGGGGGGGGAGGAAGAACGAGAAACCAAATGGGAAACTGAGGAAGAAGGGTTGGAAAAGCAGCCTCCTGCATCTTCAGAGGCCCAAGGGCCGGGTGGAGGTGGGGGCACAAGGCAAAAAGAGGATGGCGGTGGCATCACCTGTGGTCACATTTAATTTTTTTCGGTGTGTGTAAGGGAACAACGAAAGAACAACAAAAAAATTGAAAAACAAAACCAAAAAATCAAAAAAAAAAAAAAAACCAACAACAACAAAAAACAAAAACAAAAGCAGCAATCAGGCATGAAGATGGCATGGCTGTGCCTCCCGCCCCCCCACCCGCGCCAGCACCCCCGGCCCAGCGCCCCACTGCACTCTCCCTCCCGTCCCCCCAGGGGGGCCTGGGCCAGGGCCTGGCTGGGAGCAGTGGGCAGGGCTCATGGGGTGCTGGCTGGCGTAACTGAGGCCCAGGAGGCCATGGCCAGGGCTCAACCCTGCTCATCCGGTGGGAGGCTCTGAGGCGCTCTGGGAAGGGGCTGTGTTGGGAGGGGGCGCTCCTCTTTTTGCAGTGGAGACTGGTGTAGATGGGCCAGGGATGCTGGGCGCTGTGGTTTCGGTTTCATCGTCCACTTACAAGGTGATGGAGGAGTCAAGGCCGCGCCGTCTGGGGCCGTGCTGGTGGTTTTGGAATCAGGCATAGGAAGGGGCACAGGTCTGGCCACTGGAGGCGGCGGCGGTAGCAAAAATGACCCCGGGACTTTGCCCTGGCCGCTACCGTTGGGCTGCGAACAACATAAATAGAGTGACGCATGAAGGCACATCACACACAGACACACGCTCCCCTGCGCGGCCGGCCACTTGCTCCTGAGAGCGGGCGCTCCCGGTGGAAGATGCAGGAGTGGCAGGGAGGGTCCTTTCCTCTAGGCACAGGATGGAGGAGGTGTAAGGCCTCTATTTGGTCTCTTGGGCGTTTCTGTCTCTTTTTTCCTCTCTCTTATGAAGTAGTGGGAGGGAAGAAGGGGGATGTCCGACGGGTGGTTCATCATTTCTTTCTTTCTTTGTTTTTTTTTTTTTTGAGACGGGGTCTTAATGTGTAGCTCTGGCTGGCTTCAAACTCACCATGTAGACCAGACTAGCCTCAAAAGCACAGAGAGTCACCTGCCTCTGCCTCCCAAGGGCTAGGTTTAAAGGTGTGAGCCACCATACCCGGCTAATTCGTCAATTCTTAAGCAAGATGTTCTAGGTACAAAAATGAACCACCTAGCAATGCACACCACTGCACCTAGAACAGTCATGCTCCTGGAAGACCTGTCCTCATGGCCGGAAAGAGAAGCCAGCTCACCTCCAAGGTCCCAGCGGCACATTCCCTCCACGGGCCTGGCTGGGCTGGCTGACTAGCCAGGACCCACAGGCCTGCCAACATCTACCCCATGGGCAGCCTGGCCCAGGAGGCCGTCAGCACCGAGATGCTCACCCTCCATTCTACCTCCAGCAGATCCTTTTCTCAGCCTGCGAACAGAAGGGCGCTGGCCTTTTCTATAAAGATCAGCCAGCGAGGAAAACACGCCATTGGTGGCTCCAGCTTCTGTGCGGTTCTTCGAGAGTGATTCCCTGGATAACGCACGCCCTCAGGAGCCAAGGACATTCTGCCACAAGGTTCATTCCTTGTCCTTTGTGCCTCAAACTTGCATCTCTCCTCCAGGCCTCATGCCTGATCATGCCTGGGTCAGCTTCAAGGATTCAGAGAAAGTACGCACCACAGGCTCCCCGGCCACAGGAAGGCGCAGTATCCCCGGAGAGACCTGGAACATGCCTCCTGCTGCTTGGGAGGAAGCCCTCAGTGCCCACCTGAGCTCAGGCTCAGGGAGGCCTGGCCCCAGCTCTTCTTTTCCTACGGAGCAAACTTCAGCCCTTCTGGCCAACTAGGCACAAATCCTAGGGAAGTCTTTCTCTCTCAGGCTGCCCTCAAACTGGCAATCCTCCTGCCTCGACATCCTGAGTCCTGGAATTATAAGCATGCTCCACTACACCTGGCCAGTGCTCCCACTTCTATGAGAGGACAAACCCCGGAAGCCCACCCACCTGATGTCTCCAGCCAGCCATCCGTCCTTACTCATCTCACTACAGGGGTGGGGGGTGGGGTCGCCTCTCTGCTCTGACAGTGAGTGGCTCAGCTCAGTGCTCTGAGTGTCCAGTGATAGCCTAGACATTGTATTCATGCTGGGTCTGACCTTCCGACTACTCACAAGGAAACAGTTCTGCTTCCCATCCTAGAAGACACCGCAACATCTAGAGACATTTTTGAGGCCTAGAAGATGCCATTGGCATTAAGTGGGTAGACAAATCCATATCCTACAGCTCACAGGAAGAAAAGCTCTCGCCCTCCACTCAGAGTTAACAGTACTTACTGTCTCTGGGAAACTGATGTAAAGGAAGCTTTATCCTACCCATCCAACAGCTGAATCCCGTGGTGCCGTGCAGGGAAGTGGTTTATCCACAGTTACCTGCTACACTGGCCATGCCTGGAGGCAGATCCCTACCTGTCTGACCCAAGAACCTTTGGCAGGCTCATGGGCCTTCTTCCCCAAGTGCAAGTTAGCTCAGATCTCTGGCAAATGTCCCACTGTTTTAGAAGATGCACTCTCTCCAGGGGCACTCAAGGCCCTTGTCCCCCCACACCCCTTCTTTTCTGCTGGGTATTTCCCATTCTGAGCTCCTTGGACGTTCGAACTGAGGCTGAGGGCAAGGCCAGAGTGTAGACTTGCTCACCACAGAGTGCCCTGCCTGACGCTCCTTCCTGCACCCCTCGAGGCCTGCTCTGAAGGCATTACACACACACACACACAGGTACCAGCCAGACTCTGAATCATAGAGTCTCTCGCTGTCCTATACTTCTTGGACACCCTTGGCCCTTCATCAGAGTCACGGAAGCAGCTCTCCCCCAGCTCCAACATGTCAGCAGACTCGTGTAGCACTCAAGTCCTCCAGCCCAAGCAGGACCGCACTGTCCTTCTTCAGATCGTCTCCTTCCGCCGTCTTCATGTGGGTTCCAGGGGTCAAACTTAGGTCATCAAACTTGTGTGGCAAGTACTTTATAACATCTGATCCTCCTGCCTCCACCTCCTAAATGATGGGATTACAGGTGTGCACTGCCATGCCCAGCTCTACTCCGGCCACACCTGACCCAGAGCTCACCAGCCTTTATCCCTAATGACCTATCAGATCTGACACACTATTCCCTACATGGCTTCTTCTGCCATCCTGCACACCCTCAGGACGATAGTTCAGAAGCATCCGGCTAAACAAACCCGCGGCTGCCCAGCATCCCGATCTGTGACCCGGCCTGGAGCCTTCTGTGCTAGGTGCCCTTTTAGAGAGCGACTCTTTGGTTCTAGGCAGCATTAGGACCAAAGAGCAAGTTTTCCAGCTCTGCAGGGGTGTCAGTGAGAGCCTCTCCCCTCATGTCTATGGCCTGTCTGGCTCCCATCCCATTTTTCCCTCAGACAGGAAATGGAGCAGTCCCACAGGTCACAGCCTCATGGCTTCTCTCTGCGTTCTGAGCAGCTACAACACAGCTTGGAGACCTCTGCCTCCTCCACGGCCTGTCTGCTGCAAGAGTGTCGAAAAGGAACCCCACCTGAGGGGCCGGCCACAGCTTTCACCAGGCCTCTGGGGCATCAGAGCTTTGGCTGGGATACAAGTCAAGGTATTAAAATATCAAAGTCTGTGGCTCTGCATTACCTTAGGAGCTGAGGCGGGGACCAAAAAGAGTCTATGAGCTGGCCCAGCATATCACCTGCCTCTTACAGATGGTGGCATTCCTGCCTCCCTGAGTCATTACCCCATGGGCCCGCAACTTCACCACGCACATTGGGCTGTCCCTGCTCTACCTGGAACACTGCTGGTCAGAACCTTCCTCCTGCCCTTTGGGTCACCTAAGTGCTCTCTCCCTGTGACCTTCAAAACAAGTGCCCTAGGCTGGGGTAGGAGGATGAAATATGAGGGTGCCTGGGGGCCCTCTGTAATATCTGTAATTTCTCCTCTATGGCTGAAAAGCTGGTCTGTAATCTGGGATTCTTGAGGTGCTTAGTGGGGTGCTCCTTCAGGCTCCAGGTCGGTGGTTCTTAAAGCGGGTGCTCTGGCCGCAGTCCAGGAGCAGGATCTTGGCAGACACTTGGGTTCTTAGGCTCCACCTTTGCTGAAACAAGCCGAAGGCTGAGGCCTCTGAGTGACTCTTTGTATATACTAAGTCTGGGGCCTGCCGCTCTGTGGTGGCCGGGGGAGCCCAGCACAGCCTCTTCTCCAGCATGAGTGGCCGGCCTCTCTTCAGAAGCCCCATGGGCCCTGCTGCAGCCTCCTCTCAGTTGCAGGTCACAGAGGAAACCTTAAGAGGATTCCCTACTCCCCGGGGCCAGTGACACTCAGCGAAGTGTCTACTTACATTTGTCTGCAGCCTCATGGAATAAGCACCTGTCTTGAGAAAATCACTCTAGGCCAAGTGAATGTTCCAAGTACACATGTTAGGTCACAGGTGAGGCTCAGAACCCAGCCCTCGGGAGGCGGGGCCAACTGATTCTTTCTTCAGGGTCCTGTGGTGAGAGATGTCTCCAAGCCTGGCTGCCTGAGGTGAAAAGGCAGGCTAGGCAGCGTCCCTCTGGAGTCTGCTCTATCTCTGAAGTGGTAATCAGGGGTCACTTCTACCCTTCCATTCCCCTAAGACAGGCAGCGTTTATTCGGAGGTGGGAAGGTCACCAATGTGCTAAGGAACTGGAGAATCGGCAAGAGAAACCCTTGTGGGATAAAGTAGGAGGATGAGGACAGCAGATGGGCGGGGTGGGAGCAAGCCAGAGCAAAGAGGACCAGACCCAGGATGTACAGAGAGCCCAGCCCGGGTGTACTCCAGAACCAGCACATGCCCATTCTTCCCAGAGCACATCAAGGCACCCTGCCGGCTGAACAACAGAGGGCCGCGGCTGCTCCCCCTGAACTGCCTCTGGTGTAGACTTCCAGAACACCTCTCCCAACTTGCTTTCTAAGCTCTTTGAACACCCTCCCATTGACTTCTCACAGCCAGGCTACCTGCACTGGCCGAGAGAGGAGCTGGGGCATCTTCACTCTGCTGGGCTGCAGAACTCTCCAGAGGTCTGGACATCCCATCTCAAGTGACCCTAGAGACTGAGCATGTCCTGCTAGCATCTCTGGAAAGTTATCTTCCTGGATAATTCCTTTGCTGAGCACCTTGAGTTTGCACCAGGCCCTGGGGCTGGCTCATGGAAAAGGAATCCACAGGGAACCCTTCTGATCCACAGGGCTTTGCTCTAGAACCGGAACAGTGCAGGAGCCTTTGGTACGAATCCTGGCATAGGAATCTTCACACAAGCATCACGTGGGGCCCACTGAGAGCGGGAGATAGGTTTGACGCCCATGACTAAGAAGGAGAAGGTACCCCCTGGCATCTGTTAGGTGAGGGCCGAGGATGCCTCCGGCGGAGTCCAGGGCAGCCTCACACCACAGATAATAAACAGCCCAAATGTCAACAGTAATGAGCCACACAAACTCAGGCCCACAATCTGTCAAATCCTTGACCCCCTAGATTTTAGAAAGGTGGAGGTCCAAGGCCTGATTGGACAAATGACAGGCTCATCCCTGCTGGGAACCAAGGGTCAACAGGAAGGGAAGGAGCCCCTGAAGGAAGGCTTGGGCAGCTGCCCCACCTCTCCAGTCCCTAATACTCAGACCCTGGCCCCAAGCCCGCTGAAACTGTCCACAAGGCAGAGTCTCTGGGCTCCCCGCTACTTCAACTCCATGTATGCTCCTGACTTTTGGCCCTTTCTTCCCGAGCCCTTGGACAGACAGAAGGACAATCAGACGGACAGACGGACAGACAAGTCTATGAGGCTAGGAGGCCTCCTGCGCCCTCTGGACTCACCTGTCCAGTGGCCTGGCCCGAGCCATCAGAGCACACAAACTGCACAAACTCCTTCAACGAGTCCTGCCCGTGGTGGTGGTGGTAGCGGATGGTCGGGTGTGTGAAATACGGGCTCGACTGCTGGATGATGGACGTGGAGGGGAAGTGCAGGGCCGATGCTGTGGCCCGGGGGCTCCCTGTATGCAGAGGCAGGAGAGAGAAAAGGTTGTCAGGGGAGCCACGTGGGAAAGACGATGTGGCAGCGGACGGGCTGAGGATCCCGAGGGGGAGGCAGAATGGGGCAGAAGCACCGTGTCAGGAACAAAACCCCTCAGTCATCTATGCAATAAAAAATAAACTGGCAGACGACTACCTGAAGGCCAGCTGCTTGCTTCTATAAATAACATGTGACTGGAGCTGGGGGCGGACGTAGTTGAGGCAGGTGAGCAGCCTGCTACAAGTGTAGGGTTGGATGTTATCTGCTCAGAATCCTAGGAAGTCATTTGTCTGGTTTGTTTGTCCGTGGAGATGGGTTTCTTGTAGCCCAGGCTGGACTTTATGACCTTGAGCCCCTTCCCGATCGTCTTGTCTCTCTCCTAACGTTTGGACTGCAGGTGTGTGTCTGGCTGTCTGGCTGCATTGTTTGTTTTGGTTGGTTGATTTCCTTTGGTTTCTGTCAGTGCTGAGGACTGAGCTAGGGGTCCACATGTCAGTCAAGCTTTCTGCCATATCTGCTTGTCATAAGCTTTGCTCTTATTTGTTTTTTGAGACAGAGTCACACAGCCTCAAATTCTTGATCCTCCTGCCTCAGCCTTCCGTTTGCTGGGATTTCGGGTGTTGGCCTCACCCGATGTTTTGCAACTGTTTTCATTTTTTAGAAACAATACATTAATATATTACTTATCTTGAGGACTGAGTTTTTGGCATCTTTGACATTTTTCTTCTGGCACCCTTGGCAAACAGCTCACTTGCCCTGCCCTACATGTGAGCCTGCCTGAAGGGCACACAACAGGAGAGCATGACTCCAGGGACTCTGCATGGACGGGCCTGCCTGTGCAGGAAGGCGTCTAGCACACACACAACTCCACAAGTGTAAGTGGGATCCGCAGGCCTCCTTCGTGAGCTGGCCCCAACCCCTCTCGCTCAGTCACCCTGCCCAGGCCTCTGCTGCTCTTCCCACATCCCCCTCCCGTCTGTTTCCAATCAGCTCTCTTGCTCTCGGTTTCATTAGGGGGCTGAGGAAACTTGGCTTCTCACTGGAGTTCATAAAAATGGAGTGCAGCAGCGTGGAGCCGGCCTCCCTCCTGCAGCCGGCACGAGGCCCGGGCTCCCTGCCCCCACCGCGTGGCCACCACACCCTACCCCAGCGCTGGGCCGTCTCTGGGCTCTAAGCCAGGAGGCCCCAAGGAGGAAGCTGGGAGGTAAACCTCCCCGTTGTGTCCTACAGAAGAGAAGAGAGGAATGGCAGACACAGGGCCGTGTGCAAACAAAAGCCTTTGCTGCCAGATGGGTGCTGAGGGAGGACCCAGCAAGCCAGGGAGGGCCAGGTTCCCGCGTATTCCCACCTGGCCCCACCCTCGGGAAGATCAGCATCTTCTCAGGGCCTGAAGAGACTACCCTCGAAACAGCAGGGCAGTCCTTCCCATGGCAAGCCCTTGTTCTTTGGGCCCATCCCTTTACTTCTGGGAAAGGCAGGGAAGCCCAGAGTAGGTGACAGTTTGCTCTAGGACAGACACCAGAACTTGGACTGCTGAGACGTGCTCTTTCCAATCCACAGGAGAGCAATTTGGCTCAACTACTTGCTGGTGGGGGGAGGGGGAGGCTGCATGCAGCTCCCAGTGAGCATGTGCAAAACATGCACCCGACACAGACTTATGCGGCCAGAGTTAGCGTGTGCGAGGGAATCTAGGAACCCAGTGCGCAAGCCTGGTTCTCAGAGGTCCGCTGCCCGTCCCCTGCCACCCCACTGCTGTGCCATGACCTCACTCAGGGAGCCCAGATCTGTCACTTAGAGTGAGCCCTGGCCCCCGCTGTACCTGGCCGGCTGCCCCTCGCTGCGGCTGCCTCCCGCAGTGTCCCCTTAAGCCCCGCCTCCTCCATCTCTCACCTGGTCTGACTCCAGCAAGCACAGGCAGCGGGTGGTGGGTGAAAGCCATGCGTGGGGAACTGCCCTGAGAGGAGAGGGCACTGCAGAAGTCCAGTTTTCCTGACTTCTTTAGAGAAGCAGGGCCTGGGGGGAGGAAGCAGCAACACGCAGGGTTAGCTGGCTGGGGGGGGGAAGCCAGCAAAGCAGCCCGCTCCTCCTCTCCTCCCAGGGCCCCGCAGCCCTTCCTGCACCTCGGCCCTGCTCTGCTCTCCTGCGGCCTGACCTCAGGGGTGCAATCTGACCTCAGGGGTGCAATCTGGCTACGGTTGCTTCTGAAAGAGGAGAATGAGGCCCTGGTAACACGGGAGAGTATGCTGGGCAGGAGCGGCAAGGAGGGCACCCTGCTCCCCGACAGTCGATGAAGGAATAAAATGGGGTGCAGGGCTAGCATCTGGGAAGGGATGCGTGAGGAGCCCCCAGGAGCCGGGCGGTGAGCCAGGGGTGGCAGACAATGAGAGGGGCCAGAGGGACAAGGGTGGGAGGCACAGGCTGGGGCCTGGGACAAGGTGATGTGAGCCCTAGGATACTCTAGCCTGCAGAAGTCAGCTCTGCCTTTCTGAGAAGGGAAAGGGAAAGCACAGTTAGGGGCCCTCCAGAGGGTGCAACATCCAACAGGAGAACAAAGACAGGAGCCCGAGGGCTGGGAGGACCCCGGGGACCAGCCAGAGGGCAAGGACCGCCCAGGCCACAGGGCTCAGACAGTGGGGTTCTTCTCTGCCCCGTGCCAAAGCAAGGGTGGCATCCAGCCAGACACAGGGGCACAAAAAAGACCCTGTTTGGGCTTTGCGTCTAAGAGTCAGAGATTGCAAGCCAATGCCATCCCTGCCCAGTGTGCACAGCATCCAAGTAACAGGCTGGCAAGCAGGGTTCCCAGGGACACATTCTTTTGGTATCTCTTGTCCTGGGCTGAGTTTCGAGGCCATGCCCCGGCTGACCGGGCAAGGTGGAGCTCGTGAGGCAAATGCTGAGCTGCCGTCTCTGAGGGATCAATCTCGTTGGTTTTGATGGGCATGGGGAGCCGCAGAACAGAAAACCAGAGTTTCAACCACAGAGAGAAGTGGCGGGGGAAGGGCGAGCTCCCCGCGACCAGCAGAGGTGTTATCCGGCAGCAGCTGTGTGCCACCTGATAGCTGGCATGGTGAGGAGGGGGGAGTGCTCCACCAGCTGTGCACAGCTGTCCCTGCTGCTGCACAGCGCCTACCCAGCTGTTCCCATCCTGCAGCTGGGCTGCTTAATTGGCGATTTGTCGCAGCCCAGGGAACGAACGACGAGCTGGGGGTGAGGGGTCCTGGGGGCGCCGTGCACTGCAGGACCGCCAGAAGTAACAGAGACGGCAGGCGGTGGAGCGGGGCAGAGAGGAAAGACTGCAGCCGCCTGGCGAGGAGGCTCTGGGGACACGGACACTCACTGGCCGTCAGCAGGTCATCAAGGTACCCTAGCAGCAGTCCCTGCAGAAGATGTCACCTGCCCAAGGCCAGGATCTGGGATATAGCAATGTCCAGTCTCCCAACTCCCTCTCTATCCACCTTCAGAGAGCCCCCTAGGAGAGTGTGTAGGTCACACTGGCCCAGGCCCTGTCTGCCACAGGGCAGCCCTGAGCAGGACCTCCAAGTCATGCTGGGTGCCTTTCCACAAAGCACAGTCTCCTCTGGTGCTCCAGAGAGTGCCAGTCCATTCCTCCAGCCCAAGCCCAGGAGGTAAGCTCTGCTGTCTTTGCACAGGAACCAGAGTCAGAGCCAGGGTCCCGCAGCAGGGTCTCTACCAGACAAGTTAGCATCAGATCAGACTGTGGCTCAAACAATGAACCCCAGGCCCAGCCCCATCCAGTGTCCCCAGCTCAGTCCTGAGCAGGCAAGTTCTATGCACACTGTACAAAAGCAGGTCTGAGCTTGCAGGTCCCAAGGCCTCAAGGGCACCACAGCCTCTGGTGTGCACAGCCTCCCTTCTGGGCTTCTAGGCTTCCACACCACCAGCTTGCATTGGAGCAGCCCATGGCTGGACTCCACAGGAAGCCAGCTCAGCGAGGACTGGGAAGGTCTGGGCGGCTTCCTCGGGGCCCTTCAGAATCTCTGCTCTTTGCTAGCTTCCCAAGACAGTTCTGGCCTTCCACCCTGAGTTCTGAGCTTCTTTGTAAAGCTGGGCCCCAAGGCAAGGGTTTGCCACCTCAAATCTGTCTTCCTGAGGGCATCTGGCGATGTCTGGGGACATTTAGAGTCGTCCAAATAGGGTGGCCGGATGCAGCGATGCAGCGTGCAACCCCAACACGCAGGAGGTGGGTAAGGGCGCTCAGAGTTTGAGGCCAGCTGGGCTGTTATATTGCTAGGCCCTGTCTCAAAACAAAAACAACCGCCTAAAGAAGGGGTAGATGTTTGCTACTGGCATCTAGTGGTGGACCCAGGAATACTGCTGAACACCTTCTAACACAGGGCAACCCAGGCCTCAGAAAGCCACGGGGCATTCAAAGGCAACCTTGGGCCCAGCTGGGAACCTCAAGGCTAGGCGGGTCTCTAGAGGCAAGGGGTCTATGAAAACGAGGCCATGCCTTTAAGAAATGGCCTTACAGGCTTGGTAGCCATCTGCTCTGCCTACCATGCCCACAAGCTAGCTACCAACTCGGGAGACTCAGCTCCTCACCCCACTCTCCTCCTTCAGCATGGTCTGCCACCTGACAGAAGAGGCCACAGGGAAGCACAGGCTGCCACGCTGTGACTGCCATCTCCATACCTGCATCCACGTCATTGGGCCATCCACTGGACTGGCTGCTACCAGCTGCTGGGGAGCGGCCTGTCCCAGGGTAGAACACATCATCAACTGGGCTCTCCATCTCGCTGTCATCGATGGACTTGGGGCGCTTGGTGGTGCTGAGGAAGAAGGGAAGTCGAGTGGGCCACAGTTCCAAGCAGCCGCCAGGGGCCGAGGCCCGGGTATTGTTTGCTGGAGCGTGCCAGCCTACGGAAGCACTCCAGTTCCTGGAGGACAGCATCTCCAGACCCGCTCTCCCTCAGGTTACCAGATCACTGAGAGCCCATCTAAGAACAGACAAAACCTTCATCTGCCTGCTGTGTCCCAGCCACGACTTCCCATCAGCTCTCAGTTGTGCCGTGAAACTTAATCATTAAACAGTATTGTGAGCCAGCAGTGGTGACTCTCATGTCTGCCATCCTAGTACTCGGAAGGCTGACACAGGGGGATTTCAGTGAACTCCAGGTCAGCTGGTTGAACTTGTCTCATAAATAAATAATAAAAAATATTCTAATGCAAGATTAAAAACAAACAGACACCACAGGCTGGAGCGATGGCCCAGTGGTCACGAGCAGGTATTTACTGCTCTTACAGAGAAGCGAGTTTGAGTGCCGGCATTCATGCCAGGGAGCTGTAACTCCGCTCCAGAGCCTCTGGCCACATACTCATACCAGGCATGGTCGCCTACGCCTTTAGTCCCAGCGCTCAGGAGGCAGAGGCAGGTGGGCCAGCCTGGTCTACAGAGTGAGTTCCAGAACAGCCAGGGCTACACAGAGAAACCCTGTCTCAAAACAACTTAAAAAATTCAAAAGAGAAAGCTACATGGTAAACAAAAAACTTCCAGTTAAAAAGGAAACAACTCAACCTCCCCTTGCTGAACTCTGGCTCAGACCCTGGGGTTTCTTTTTCCCAGGCAGATCTCTCTTTCTGCAAACCGCCCTATCTGTCCAGGCCTTCCTGTGTTCCATCCTGGTCCAGTGGTCTCACAGCTGTCCACTCTGCCCCATATGCCCTCCAGTGGTCCCCACCCTCTGAAAGAGCACAAGTCCTCGGTGGGGAAAATCCTGACAACCTGTCCAAGTCTCACTGAGAGGGAAGCTGCCCAGAGTTTCCAGGTGGACACCCCCCCCCCAAACACACACACAACCAGCTCTGTCTGGGCTCAAATGCCATCTCCACAAGACAGGACTTCTCTTAGTCTCACTCCCAGGCACAGCCATGCCTTGTGGGTTATGTCCCACGATCAAGGGCTTCACGACAGCATAAAGCAGGAAGCTCCATGGGTGGCTGAGCACGGGGACACCCTGAAGGACCGTAGCCCAGAAAGCAGAGCTGCTTGAAGCCGTGGGAGGTGGTTAGGAAGGCGAGGAGGCCACTGCCCTGGCTTACCTGGTGGAAGGAGGGGAGGTGATGGACCGCCGTCCCAGGGTCACTTGGTTTATGTTGTAGTAACTGGGGCTCTCCAGGTCTGCCAGGGAGAAGTTGGGTCCTGATGCGGTTGCAACAGGAGCTGGGAAGAGAGAGGTTGGTGAGGTTGGAAGATGCTGTTGTGGACCCCAGGGAAGCCCAGGAAGAGCTCACTGTGATGTCTAGGCTGCTGGGAAGACCCCCTTCCTGGGTGGGATTTCCTGGGTGGGCTGTAAGGGAAGAGCCACTGGTTGTGGGTTCCCGCCCCCACAGCAGGGGTTAGAGACAGGATTCTCTGGACAACTGCTCTTCCCAGCTCAGGGCCAAATGGGCAAAGAGTCCCTACGATATCATCAATATAGCCCTGTGAAGTCTGAAAACCACCTCTGCACCCCGGTCCTGGCCCCTGGCCCCCAGGACACAACTTACTCTGTGACACTCTCACCAGCTCTGTCACGTTCCAGACCCCGGAAGTCACAAAGCAGTCCTGGAAACTTAAGTGCCCTAAAGAAAGAAAATGGCTGGTGAGTGGAGCCCGACCAGGATGGGGTGCCTGTCCATTTCCCCAAAGTTCTTCCCTGCTTGGCTCCACCCCTTAAGGGTTTTTCCATTAGCCCCCAAAGGGGCATACACCAGGGGACCCTCCCTCCTTGGATGACAGCCCGTCACGGGACAGCTGAGTGAAGGGAAGGAGGGCGGGGCAGGGCACTGACCGTTGGGCAGTGGTTTGATGTCCGCATCTCCTTGCTGGTTTGAACTATCTGATTGTCCGGATTCTGCAGGAGAGACAAAAGGAGACAGAATCAGGAACCAAGTTTCATACAACCGCTGGCCAAGTACCCACCCTCCAGCCTTAGAGCCCTTCACGCAGGCTCCAGGGCTAGCCCCGGGAAACAGAAGAGAGGGGAGGCAGTGTGTACTTTACCCCCAACATTTGGACGGGAGTGGTCACTGAGGCGGGGGGAGGGCATCCGTGGCATCTCTGGCCTCTACCCACTAGATGCCAATGGCATCTTAGTTGTGACAACCCAAACTACCTCCAGAAACTGTTCAATGAGCCCTGAGGGACAGAGCTGCCATGGGTAGGTATCCCTGGTCAAGAATCACAAGTCAGGGGGGCAGCAAGGGGAGGAGACAGTGATGGTCATTGTCCATAGCAAGGCAGGCCCCAGGGCCCTCCCTCTCCCAGAGGGGTATTCCCATCCCTAAATTCACTAATGAATGCTGCTCCCGTGGGCTCATGCCCCCTCCATCTCACCTTTATGCTTACAAGCAATGCCTGGCAACCCGGAGGGGGAGGTGTGTCCTGCTGCCACCCATTCTGTGCCAGCCTGTCTGGGTTCTCTCATGCCCCATTGCCACAGCTGCTCAGAGGGAGCCCTGAGACAAGGGCCTATTGTGTGGTGGAAGCTCGCAGAGGGCGGGGGGCAGGGTGGAGTGTGTGTGTGAATATTTTGCAGAGCTTGAGAAAGCCCCCAGTCTCACCCCCAAGGTCCTCCAAAGCTTTGTGTGTGCCAGGGGCAAGATGGGGACCTCCAGAATGCCTGCCTGGGCATGACAGCTGGTGAGAGGGTGGGGTGCTGGGGTAGGTCGCAGGGTGCTTGGTGAGGACTCGGCTATTCATAAGGACCACAGAGGTGGCATCTGACACTGTGCCCTGGTTCTGGCCAAGGCTTTGCTGGGCTCTTCATAGTGACCCAGCCACCCCAAATTCACCCACAGCTCAATGTGTCTCCTGCTGTCTCCCAGGAGGATTTGATGGGCCCTGCTCTAAGAGCCAAGGCCCTGTACATCTGTGGCTGGGAGCACCGGCCAGACTCCTGGGCTCCTTCACGGTGTGAAGGGTAGAAGGCTATGACATTGGGGGGCTGCTGTCCTTTTTTCATCATGTTCAGTCCCACCCCCACCCCCACCCCACCCCCACCCCCGGCAGTACTATGGATCGAACTCACGCAAGGCCAGAGCTCTGCCACTGAGTTACAGCCCCAGTAATTCCAAAGAGTAATAGTAAATCTTGCTATGAATTAAGAGAGTGGAGGTCATGCTCACAAACCTCCCTCTCCGATCTGAGGGGTATCCCCCTCCATGCTATGGTGGGTCACCCCTTTTCCCGGCATTCCCTGCTATGGAGGGCCTAGGGGCTGCTCCTCCAATCACTGACTGTATCTGGAGACGTCACCCCGGTATCACACAATTTCCTCTCACTCTCTGGATCCCTGGGTTTGATTCAAGTTCAATCCAGTCCAAGCAGAAGCCAAGGAAGGGGTCCTCGGTGGCAGGTGACCCATGCGAGGGCCTTCCTGAAACCCCACTGTGCAGCTGAAGAAGGCACAGCCTCGAGACTGGCATGCAGAGTCCGTCACAGGACACATGGCGCATGCTCTGCTGCCCTGTCGCCTGCCACGGAGCCCACCCATGCTGGGACCAGCACAGCCCCGAAGACCTCCAGCCCTGGGTCAGTGTGAGAGGCTCAGCGTCCACCTCACAGGAGTGCAACTGGCCCACCGCAAAAGGCCAAGTAGAGAGGGAGAGCTGCGTGCCTGTGTGTGTGTGTGTGTGTGTGTGTGTGTGTGTGTGTGTGTGTGTCCGCGCGTGCGCACGCGTGTGGGTGTGCACAGACCCAGTCAAGGGACAGAAAGAGCAGAGAACGTGACAAAGAGATGGAGGTACGCCAGTGTCTCCGGCAGAGACGAATGGGGATCCAGGAGAGCGCGACAGACAGGAAATCCTTTTAAACCAGGACACTTCCCCAAAGGGTGCTGCTGCTATTACTATTAGTTTCATATTAAAGGAGCAAGCAGGAGAGGCTGGGGGAGGAGGCCGGCTGCCACGCGCCACCAGGCGTGGCTCTGGGCGCTGCTGGCAGCCATCTTAGACCTTGGCAGCCATCTTATGGCTGGCGGCCCCAGCCGGCATTGCCACAATGCCGCCACCACCAGCCCCCAGCAAGCTCAGCCCAGCGCCAGGACAAAAGGCAGACACACTGGAGTCTGGACCTAGGCTCACAGGCAGAGGAGGGAGCCCTATGGCGAGGGTCCCGTAGATCTGCACCAACCTCAGCTTTCAGGATGCCCGCCTGGACCCCCAAAGGGCAGGGACGATGAGGCTGGTCCCCTGGCAACACTGTAGCTTTGCTGAAAGGCAGCGGACGCCCTGAACTACCATGTCTAGGCCCAAGCACCTAATGGTGCAGCGAGAACGGACCCCTGCCCAACAGGGCTCAGAGTATTTTGAAAGTAAGGGATGCTAGTACCCTGTCAGCTCAGAACACAGCCTGAGTGGAAACAAGATGGGGGTTGGCAGGGAATCAGACGGGTCACTGGGTCCTCAGTGGTCAGACTCTGGGGCCAGCCAAAGGACATCCTGCCATCCAGAGATGGGAGCCAGAGGCCAGCCTTCCCATGTGGTGGGCTCTCTGGGATGCCTTGAAACAGGGTCTGTGCCTGTTCTGGACACCCCTAGGGACCAGCAGCTGGGCCCAGGGCAGCATGCCACAGTGTCCAGGCACCTTGACCCTCCTCTGCTTGGGACCCCTGGGGGAGGTTACAACCCGGGATTCAGGACGAGACGAGGAAGGCCCTTTACAACAGCCCCTCCCCTGGCCCCGCCTCATAGCTGCTTGGCTTTTATCTGGCAGAATGGGGCTTATCAGAGCCACCAGCTGAACAAACACACAAATCCACAGTTAGTGAGAAAAAATACTCAGCCTGAACTCTTTATCTCCTGTTCACAGGCCTTGCACACTGCCCACTGCCAAAAGCACAGGAGGGGACCTGAGGCGGGGCAGTGGGGGCTGAGTCCTCTGCTCTGGAGGTGGAGGGTGGCCTCTCCGACTCCGGCCTCAGCCACCTCCCTTCTTCCCTCCTTGTCCCTGGCCCATCACCAGTGGGTAGACATTAGTGAGCTCACACAGAACCCCTCCAGTGTCTGCTTTCTCGCTGGGGACAATGGGCCAGCTGGTGGCCTGTGGAACAGCAGAGGGACAGGGATGGTACTGGCTCACACAAGGCAGGCAGGTGCCACTTCATCTCTTATCCCGTCCTGCCCAGCCCACACTGGACACTGTCACCGGTTCCCCAGTTTGCTATGGCCACATGCCCTGGGGGCTTTTCTTGCTTCAGCCCCTCATCCTGGCTGGCATGGAAGCGAGGATGGCAGTCTGGCCCAGGCTGGGAAAAGGGGGAAAAAAGCTCCTCCCTGCACCCACTTTACAGAGCCTGGGGCTCCTACCACTTCCTTCAGAAAAGGAACCAGGACAAAGGGTTTGCCACCACCTTCCCTGGACCCGACCCAAGACAATTCAATAGTCTTCTAAGTCTTGGGGCTGAAGAACAAAACTTTCCTCCAGGCTCTAACGTGTCTCCCACTCTGCCCTTCGAATGCAAATACCTGAAAACCAAGCCCTGCCCATGTTTGATGGATGCCCTGGATGGGCAGGTAGCTCGGGCCCTGCCCACCCGGGCCAGGTTGGAGAGAGCATCTCAGAGCCCACGGTTCATTCTCAGCACTGATAGGTGGTTTGGGTCAGACCACCGGTGACTCAAGAGTGCACAGCCCTCACCCTCTTCTGAGGCTGCTCATACAAGGCATGATTCTGAGGCGGAGACCACTCCCGATAGTGGGTTTCTGGAAGGCAGGGCTGTGAAGGGGCAGGTGAGGTGATAAATTTGGGTTGACTGGGCATGGGCCCAAGTGGGTTCCACAGACGGGCCTCGACGGCAAATTCTTACCTGCTCTCTAGTCCTACACCATAGGTCATTCCCTGCTCTAACAGCTTAGAGCTGTTAGACTATAGGTGTCGGACAACATGTAACTGGCAGTGGGCAGCATGGGCCCCTCCGTTCCCACATGCTCCTTAACGTCTCTGGGATAGACAAAAAGCACCCCATAAAGCTGCCCTTCTAACCTCACGTTAGCTCCGTCCTCTCAGGCCCTGAGCCTTAACTGTGTTTCTGGCTTTTCTTTCTGAACTCCATCTCTGAGCCTTCTTTGGCTCCCACCCTCTGTCATCCTCTCTGTCCCTTTCTTCCTCACTTCTGCCTGCTTGCACACACGTGCGTGTGTATTTGAGAAGACTGCCTCTTAAGGCAGGGCTCTGGAGGGCAGGCTCTCATAGCTGGAACCCAGCATTGCCCCAAACCCTGATGTATATGTGCGTGTATATATATCCCCAACCACAGACAAGGATGTATTTATGGCTCCTAGCAAGTGAGGGAGGGATTCCTGCTCACTATAGCCAACACTCCACGGCTCCCACGCGAAACAAGCTCATTCTGCAAGGGGGCAGCTGCGTGTAGCTCGCTGGCCAGCTGCCTCCATGGACTTCACCCAACATATTCTTTAGGGGCCAGGAGGGGTGTACAGACCGGCCTCAGCTATACGCCAAGAGCGTACTTAGGCATGTGGACACACTCAGATGAGCACACTTGTTACACTCTCAGCCACACACGTCACCTACAGATGCCAGCAGCCCCTTCTTAGTGTCAAGAAAAGGTGGATTAAGATGGAACACCCAGAGCCACAGAGAGGAACACCTCAACTATGCAGAGTGTTGGTCCAGAAGCAGGCAGGGGTGTGATTCCAGTGCTGTGTCTCATCTGCCTCCCCCGTCTCTGTGATTCCGGAGTGTCCAGGGCACAGGAAACCCAATCTCAAGGAGAGCCAGAGGCCCAGCCTGCAGCAATCAGAGCTGCAGAATGTGACTATTGTGCCTCCTGAAACCCAAGTCAGAGAATCTGAGACACCCTGAGGAGGGGGCCGCAATGGATGGGGGCTGGGGAAAGGGTCACAAAGGGGTTCTCCCTGTCTCAGCAAACAGGACACTGGGGACCTGGACTGAGGAAGTCCTTGAGCGTGCAGGGCAGCCAGAGGGCAGAGGGAGGCGGGGCTGGGCAGACAAGGGGCTTCTCAGGTCCCCCTCTCCTTCCCGATACTCCCTACCTGTCCCCAAGCTAGCATGAGCACACAGCCCACCGCTGTCCAGGGGCTGGGGCTCCCTCTTGTCACCTCCAGACTGTCACAGTGTAGACATAGGAGCCTGACCGGGAACTACACCTGGAGCTGTGGCTGGGTAAGAAGGACATGCTATGTCCCTACCGACCTCGCCAGCCTCTCCTCATTACCTCAACTCACAGACCTAAAAGGGCTCTAGCTTTGGCTCGAGTCACCTGAGTAGGGGGCGCACCAGAGGGAACTGACACATAACCACAGGGACATATGTCTACCTGTGGGCTGAGGCACAGGGAGAGATGTGGATGCCCAGCAAGGCTGGACGATAGGGACCCTGGTGAACCATGGCTAGCGTGGGAAAGCGACATTTTACCTTCCACGCTTTCTTCTCTCCCTGCCTCACAGGCAGCACACTGGAGCGCAGATGGCAGCAGGAAGACCACCGTATACCTGCTTTCCGAAGCCATGCTCAGGCCATGTCTAAGCCTCCCGTCCTGTCAGAGGAGAACGCTGTCTCCTGCAGCTCTTGATTACCACCCCCACGCTGTGGAAATGGAGCCACCGTACTCCCCGCCTTCACGTTAGGAGAATGGTGTCCCCAAACTCACGCTTTTCTCCTAGGAGACAAGAATGGGGCTCCTCTCTCCCTCGACCTCCCTAACAGTCTGGTCTTCCCGGGAGGTCTTCTCCTGGCATGAGCTGCCAGATGTGCTCTGCCAGGTGTCTGCCAACTGCCAGGAGATCGAGCGAGAACTGGCGATAGAGTCGGGCGCTGAGCAGCGGGACCAGCTGGCCGGGGAGCTGGGTGCTCGGGGACGGCAGGCTGAGGCCAGCAGAGAGGAAGAGGAGGACACAAACAGAAGCACCCAGTGAAGGACTCGGGCAAAGGCACCCAACCCAGTGGCGGCAAGGCCCCGGGCCTTAGCAACCCTGGAAACATGGGGAGGCCCACGTGTGGACCCAGCAGCTCAGAGACAGGAGTGAACGGGGACTCAGGGCTTGCTGGGCAGCTATCCCATCCCAGCGGGATGTCTCCGAGGCCCACAGGCAGGGAACTCCACCAGAACGAACTCCCATCAGGGGTGTGGGCCGGCGGCAGTGCAGACGCTGCTGAAGGAGCAGGTGAGACTCTTAGGTAGTTGGGGACAGGGGGACACCTGGCCCAGGCTTGCCTCCCCCTCCCCTGAGCCCAAAGCTACCCAGGAAGGAACCACTGGTCTTGACTTCAGGAGAACTGTGCGGTGCTCTACGAATCTGGAGAGCCTGGCTTTGCCCTAGCACAGGGGAGACAGAAGGCGGCGGGAGACAACGGCACGAGCAACCCCGGGAAGATCCATGCTCCAGAACCTCCCAGCCCAGGGGCCTCAGCAGAGGCCACACTGGCTCCTTGACTGTGAGCAAAGGTGACACCTGCCCACTGGGTTCCTGGATGAGGAGCGGGTGGGAAACACGGACAACAGACCCTGGGCCCAAGCCTGGCTCCGAGGAGCAGCTCCCTGAACACTGCCCAGCCTTAGGTCTGGTTTCTCTTGTGTCTACCGGCTGAAATGCTTACCCCACCCCGCCCCCGCCCCCGCCCCCGCCAGGCCCTGCTCAGATGCCACTTCGGCTCACTGGTGACGACATACTAAGTGCATCTGAGATCGTCGTTTCTGGCCCCAGAGGCCCCAGCAGCGCCACCAGCAGGGCCTGGGTCATTACCTTCTACAGACAGCAGCAGAGGGCTTCTCAGCCACTAAGGCAGACCCAGATGGACCCCGATACGGGTTTGTCCTCCCAACAGTGGTCATTAGCAAATGGCCTGAGGCTGCTCACCACGTGGGGAGAGACAGGGGAAGAGAACAGCCGATGAGCAAGGCCAACAGGGCAGCAGGGTGGGTGACAGGGCCTGCCCCTGGGTTCGGGGGTCCCAGCCCCAACAACCTGCTCTGCCCTTCCCTGCTAAATCCTGGAGTTCAGAGCCCCGAAGTCACCACAAGCACAAGCCTGGTCCCGGGATGGCAGGTACCACCTCCTGCTGCCTATGACTCTGCCTCTTCACAGACAATCCACTCCTGCCGATGTCTGCTGGTGCCACAGTTTGCCAGCAGCTGCATCTAACATTTCCAAGGGCCTGGATCCAGGGATCATATGACAGTGGGGTCCAGACAAGTGGTCCCTAGCCTAAGAACCCGCCCCTCCTCAAGGTGATGGATAGAAACTGACATGCCTTCAATACACCATGGCCAGGAAAAGCCAGTGGTGGCGGGGCGCGTGCCCACCTCAGCCCAGGGCCTGAAAAGCTGAGCCCCACCCACTCCCTCTCTCTATTTCTAGCATTGCCCTTTCTGGACCTTTGAGTTGCCCAGGCCAGGCCAAGCTAGCCAGATATCCACCCCATCCCCAGCTGCTCCCGGGGCTATTAATAGTGTTTCCCCTTCCCAGGGCTGGGCAACAGCCCCCACCCCTAACCCAGCCAAACACATTTGCCCTTGGTCTAACTGTTCATTAAGAAGTACTCAGTTCCCAATGCCAGCCCTCGGAGGAGAGGGGCAGCAGAGGCTCTGAAGGTCATATAGGTCACTCAGACCAGGGAGAGCTTCAAGGGACGGGGAGGCGGTCAGCCCTGGTCCAGGAACGTAACAGTAGAGGGGCTGACAGAGAGGGAAGAGCTAGGGAGGAGGAGGGGGTTAGGGCCAGGCCAAGCAGCCTGGAGAGAGAGAGGCCTGTGCAAAGAGCCAGAGGTGGCGGTGGAGACAGCTGGAGGGGCAAAGAAAGGAGGTGGCCGGGCAGAGTGAGCTGCTTCTCACCACCAGCATCTATCTAGAGAGCATGTGGCGGAGGGTGAGCTGGAAAACCACAGGATCAGGAGCCCCCATGCCCACCCCCAAGATTTCTGTGGAAGCGGGGAGGAAGAGAATGTGGACAGAAAGCAGAAGAGAGTCCTCTCAGCCTATGGCAGAGAAGGTCCCTAACCCACAGCTTCTTCACCATAGGAAGTGGAGCCTGGGGGACAGAGATGGAGGGGAGAGGCACGAGCCCCCCCCTGCATCTCTCTACCCTGCACCCCTGCTGTCCACTACCCTGCCTCCTGTAGAGAACTCATCCAAGAATGCTGAGGGCTTAGTGGGAGAGAACCAAGCAGAACCCACGAACCTCAACTCAACTTAGAGGGCAAGCTGGGCTGAAGCCCCTGCCTGGGCCTCTACAGGACAGTGCCCTGGCTGTGGGTAGGTAACTCTGGACGGTGGAAGGGAGGCAAAGACAAAGGCACCCCATCACCAGATGTTTCAGCAGGACTCTGTTCCTACCGAGAGGCCTAGCAGCCCTATCTTCAAACCTTATCTACCGCACAGCCTCCAGGGGGTCAGCACGGAGAGAACGGGAATGGAGGGAACGGAGGGAGGCTCCCAGGGACCTGGCTGACCCGACAGGCTGCCTGGGCCAGGAGCCCCTGAGTCTTCAGCTCACTGAGGATGAGGCCTCTTGGCTTTGCTTACTGCTCCACCACCGCTCGAAGACAGCTGACCTTGAGAAGACTCCGAAGAGCCCCTTCTAGATCTTTCTTGCAACTGTGGCTACTATTCTGACCCCCACCCCCTACCCGGGGACAGAAGCACCCCCAGCTGGCGCTGGCACTGTGCTCCCTTGCTGAAGACAGACCGTCTTCCCACCTTTAATCCTCCTGTGAACCCAGCTGAGCCTCATATCAAAGCCCAGGGCTCCTAGAAAATGGCAGAGAATATTGGCCCTGACCGGCTACCATCCAGAGCCATTCAGACAAGACATGAGGGACCTGGGGTCTTGATTCCAGTGTGTGTGTGTGTGTGTGTGTGTGTGTGTGTGTGTGTGTGTGTGTGTGTGTGTGTGTGTGTAAGCTTGTCTGCTTTCTTTTTTTATTATTTTATGTGTTTTGCTTGCATCTATGTCTGTGTGAGATCTGGAGCTGGATTCACAGACAGCTGTGAGTTGCCATGTGGGTGCTGGGAATTGAACTCAGGACCTCTGGAAGAGCAGCCAGTGCTCTTAACCACTGAGCCATCTCTCCAACCCCAACTCCAACTGTTGTTCGGTTGGTTGATTGGTTTTGTTTTGGTTTTGGTTTTTTGAAATAGGGTTTCCCTGTGTATGTAGCCCTGGCTGTCCTGGAACTCGCTCTGTATACTCAGAGATCCGCCTGTCTCTGCCTTTAGAGTGCTGGGATTAAAGGCGTGTGCTACCATACCCAGCCAACTCCAAGTTTTTAATCAGAGCCTGGAGAGCCTGGGCAAGGCAGATGTGGCACTGGGGGCTGGAAAGACTCAGAAGTCTGGGGTCCAGTCTTAGCCTTGCTATTAGACCCCTAGTTGATCCCCCTGGCCTCTCTGTGCGACACAGCCTGACCCTACTCGCAGATGAGATGTCAGGGGGCCTGACTTTCACTAAGAAGGGCGGTTTTATAGAAAGTACTAGCACATATAAGGGAACACAATGTCCTAGCCACCTATCCACTTTGGCTAGCAGGTGCCAAAGGTCCTCAAGGACCCTGCGGGGACTCGAGGAGCTTCGAGTTGCGCTCCCTAACAAGGTAGCTAGGTGGCGCAGCAAGTTAACGCTAGCTGCCCTCTGCCGGCCACCGCAGGGCGAGCCCATGGCCTAGAAGTTCCGCCGATGGACAGGGTTCACTTTGAACACTCACAGGGCCCAGCAGGAAGGGCAAGAATCCAGCACAGCCACCAAACCCTGCGTCTGTCCTAAGAACAGAGCTGCCTGAGGCAGCGGCTCCTGTGGCTGCCCCTGCCAAGCGCATCCTCGGACAGGATCGGGGCCGAGTGCCCCATGCACACTAACGAGGAACCGCTTGCAGTAGGGGACTGCCGGAAGGAGGCCTCCAATAAGGGGGAGAAGAAGGGAAAGCTGAGGCTACCAGGTATTTGGCCCACAGGGGGGTGTCCCGTGGGCCCACCCGGTCCCAGTAAGCTGCCCTCCATTTGAGAGTTTTCAGCTGTTGACCCCAAGAGTGCTCCCAACATGCCCTGGACACCCTCACCTCTTGGTGATGCTAACTTGCCTCTGCACTTGATAACTCTTAGAAAGGAAAATCCCTCTACCACCCACCTTGTGGGAGTGAAAAAAAAAAAAAAATGGAGACTGAAAGCCAGATCAGGAACCTCAGACAGGGAGAGAAATGGATAAGTCAGAGAGAGTGGGAAAAAAGAACCCAAACAAACAAACAAAAACAAAACCTCCGCACACCAACGTCTGCAATGGCTGCAATGGCGAATGGCGGCAGAAGCCGGCAGGCACACCCTCCCAGGCTGCAGGCGGAGAAAGGCGCCTTTGTTCTGCCCCGAGGTTAGCCGAGGTGAGGCCGCCCTGCAGTCCCCCTGACCCTGGGCAGTGCAGATTGCTTCGAAGGGTCCAACTAGGACTGGCGGCCAGTCCTCCACCCCAGCACACAGGAGTCAAGGGAGGCAGCCCCTACCCACCGGGCCCAGGCAGGGCTGGGATTCCTCCGGTGGCTCTCTGGGTGCCTTCACTGCCAGCTGTTAATGGCTTACTCGGGCTTCTCCTAAGCTGTGGATTTGGGGAGAGCAGGGACAGGAACCCAGCGCGTGCTATGCTGGGAAACGGCTCAGGAGAGGCCGGCCTGATGGTCTTCTAGTCTCATTCCTCATTCCTGATGAGCCTTTCCCAGTGACCAAAGCTAGGCTCTCCTGAGGAGATGACCCTCGCTGTGGTGATCTGTCTCCATAAAGAGGGGCTGAGTTAAGACAGTCTAGACCAGCCTAAGCAGAGGCTGAGTGGAGGTGCATGGAGGCCAGAGGAGAGAGAACTGTTTTTTTTTTTTTTAAGAAAATATATTTTATTTTATTTTTATGTGCATTTGTGTTTTTGCCATGGGTGTCTGGGTCCCCTGAAACTGGAGTTTCAGACAGGTGTGAGCTGCCATGTGGGTGCTGGGAATGGAACTCAGGTCCTCTGGAAGAAGAGTCAGCACTCTTAACCCCTGAGCTATCTCTCCAGCCCGAGAGAGAACGCTTAAGATTCAAAGCTCTACAATACCCTACCCCCTGGGTTAAGGTGGGAAAGGGCTTCAGTCACCCTGAGCCTCCACAGGCACGCTCTTCATCCATCCTCACAACTACTGACCATGCTTACGGATGCTTGGAGTATTAAGAGCAAACCATTCCTACCTCTTAGTTAGATGACGGGGGTTTAAATTGGGCAAAGACTGTTCCCTTCTAATCAGCAGCACCTTGCAGCTTCCATGCAAGTACAGGATTCAAACCAGGAGGAGACACTGACCTGGGCCCTATAATCCATGACAGTGCCCCAGCCGCAAGCCGGGAGCACCTTTTCAGGAGGTCCTCACCTTCAACAAGCACCAGATGAACATTAGGAGAAAGCAAGCAAGTGACCGAGAGGGGATGTCCCTGTGCCCCTGTCCCTGTGCATGATCTCTGACCTGGGGTGGGGGCCTGGAGGGAAAAGGCTGGAGGAAGAGCTTACACAGGGAGCCTCCTGCCTCGTGTACAAAACTGTAGCTCAGATGCACAATGTCCTGCCAAACCCAGCCCCTTAATTCAATTAAGTGCACAGGACCGACTTCCCAGATTGTTCTGCGTGCCAGTGCCTGTGAATGTCCTGATGTGTGTGAATCCTGGTATCTATGAGTGTGTGTGCGCGTGTGTGTGCGCGTGTGCGTGCGCACGCGTGCGTGTGCGCGCATACATTTCCTGACCATGGGAGAAGATGAGGAGAGGCAAAAGAAACAGGGAAAGAAAGGTAGAATCTTGGGGCTGTGGGAGAGCGGAAACGTATCTTCCTGGAAGGACAAATCTCGAACTAGACTTCTTAACCTTCACAGCCTGGACACGGAGACAAGCACACTGCCTGAGGTGCAGCCTGGGGGGCTGCCCCTGCTCTGTGGGTCAGGCGGTACACCAGGCCTTCGCTCACTGGTGTTAAGCCTCCTGCAAGCCCCAACCAAAATGTCTCCACAATTACAAAGGTTCCTAGGGTCCAGGGCTGCTTGTGAGACTAGCCGCTCAGGGCAGCACTTGAATCCCACGGCTCCTTGTAGGCACTAAAAGGCCTTTCTCATGTCTGCCCCTTGGGCTGCAGTCTTGGCTTGTGGGTTCTTGGCCAGCCTTTTTCTGAGCCACACCCCCCCACCTGGCCACTTGATCCCACAAGGTTCGAGAGCAGTCTACAAAGGACAAGGCCCTGGGTGCCTTTCAGCAGGTGACCTGCCTCTGAGGTCATGCCTGAGCAAGATCCAGGCTGAAACCTGCATTCTACATCACCGTGACAGGCCCCACAGGAAAGGTGGGGACAGGCCTTGGAAAGATGTTCTCCTAGGCCCCAGAAGCCAGCGGAAGCTCCCCACAACCTTTCACACTCACTATCCCTATTTAGGGGAGTCCCCCAGTCCATGGTTACCTGCAGGTTAGCTGTCCTGGCCTGAAGGAACGCTACCTTCCAGCAGCCCTCTCCCACCACCCCACAGAGCCTGACTTTCTCCTCAGCCCTCCAGGAGCCCTGAAGCACCCTCCTGGGAGCAGAGCGGAAAGGATGGGAGAAGGATGTTCATGAACGATGAACAAGGGAAAAGTGGGGGTGGGCAGAGGGGCCTGGCCTCCAGGTAGTATGGACTGGGCCTCTCGGTCATTGAGGCCTGGTCTTTCCTCAGAGAACAGCCTCTGCTCTACCCTGGCTGCCACAACCTGGGCTGGCTGTGTCACACAGCAGGGTCTCCATGGGAACCGACCAGGGTCCCCACCATGTCCTGAAACAGCATTTCAGTACACATATTCCCACCCACAGGGCACAAGGTACTCCTGGAGTTGTTTTGGCTCCCCTCCCTCCTGGGCCTGAGTGGAAGGGACCTAGGGTAGGAAGGACTTCCTCAGGAGAGCCAAGGCTGGGGGTGTGGCATCAGCAGTCAGCTTGGCGGGAGAGGGAAGCCTAAAGTCAGTCTCCATTTTGCTCTAGGGCTCCACACACAGCTAATGGGAGGCTGGCAGCGGCAAATTGTTGTTTACTTTTAATTAAGTAAACAATGTCGGCTTCCGCCTCCTCCCCTGCCATCCCAGCCAGTAATTTAGGGATGACAATGGGGTTGTTTCCTTCCTCCAGCCTTCTTCCCGGAGCATCCTGCGAGCTCCTGCTTCTCCACACAGTCTGTGGAATTTGTGACTGCAGGAGGGTTCCACCCAGGGGGACAGGAAGGTCCTGAATAACCTGCTACCTCCTGGGCCCAGCAAGCTGCAGGTTCCACTCAGGGCTACCTAGGCCCGGGGCTGTGATTCTGTTATCTCTGTTGCTCCAGGGGTGACCAGGGCAGTCTTTCTCTGGCCACACTGAAGATGTAACCGGTTCTCTATCCCCCCCATCTCTAACCACTATCTCTAAAATCACCCAAACAGGGTGACCAAAAGTTGGGGTGGGGTGTGTTGCATCAGCAGAGAACAAAGCCTGAAGTCAGGATTCCCACCCACCACACCCCAGCGTCCACAGGTCTCCCTCACAGCTCATCATCACCAGGAAGGGGCCAATCAGGAAGAGCCAGCGTCCCAAGCCAACAGTACACATGCAGTAGGGACTCTCCTCAGAGACTGCGCTGCCCCAGCTGCCTTTGCGGCCTTGGTTCCTGATGTCACTGTCTTGAAACTTTTAACTTTCCAACAAGGGGCCAGCGTTTCCATTTCACGTTGGGCCCCACAAATTCCGTAGCTAATTCTGTTCAGAGACCAAAAATGAGTGAGGAAGAGAGGAAAGGCAAGCTGGGTTGGCCTTTCACTCTCCGGGTTGTCCTGCCTGGGGGTCGGGTTCTGAGCTCTGGAGCGACAGAGGAGCCCAGCTTCGAGCATCTGAGGAGTGAATTCCAAATGAGGCAGCCTGGAAGACAGGACTCCACCCGGGCAGATGTGTACCTGGGCTGCTGGAGATCCCTCTCCCTGTAAAGGCCACTGGGCAGGTGGCCTTGCTTACCCCAGGCCACCTCTCTGAGCCTGTGCACACAGTGGGTAACTGCAGGGAAAAGAGGGGATCCCTTCAGCCCCTCCTCCTCCTCTACCTCCTGAGGATGGGGTGGCTGGATCCAGAATCCAGCCACAGCCCAGGGGCTGAGGGCTAAGTTGCCTCAACTTAGGTGCACGGGGCAGGGGCAGGCGCAGGGGCAGGGGAAAGATTCGCACACAGCCTGCTCCAAACTCTTGCCAAAGGGCGGGGTCTTCTTTAGCTCAAGCTGGCTGGGGCTGGATGCAATTTCAGCCGCAGAGCAGGGCTCGCTGGCTGGAAGCAATTTTCTCATTAGGACCCCAGGCCTGCTTGCTGGTCTGGTCCCAGCCCTTACTCCCCTCCTGCGAAACCGCACCCCACAGGCCTCCCGACAGACCACTCACACGCACAGGGAACCGCACGTGTACTGAGTCAGAGAGGCGAGTGTGGGGTCACGCCAGCGGCGCTGGGTTCAAGGAGAGCAGCGTTGGCACTGAGGCTCACGCATAAACAAGGAGTCGGAACTTGGCTCACGCAGCTCAGGGAGAATGGGACCCCAGGACCAGAACGGAGTACTGCCCTCACATGCCCCTCCTGAGTTCCTGTCTCGCTCAGATGGGCCTGGGGCAAGCAGATCGGGAGGCAGAGCCTTTTCCCAGCCCTAGGTGCTGTAAGTGTAGGGTGGTCTCACCGAGGCAGGGGGAGAGCCGAGGCAGCAGGGGCGGCCCTGCACGGCTCCTCAGACACATGTGGTTGGACTTAAAAAGCTATTAGGGAGCGAGGCGCTGGCTGGCGGGAGCAGGGCTGGCCCTCACACTGGGGGGGGGGTGCGGGGGGGAACGGATGCCGAGGCAGTGAGCTCAGCACCGGCTCCCCCCTCCCCGGCAGGGTTGGACCCAGGGGACCCCCGCCCAGCAGGAGTGTGCGGCGGCTCTCAGGGGAGGGTGAGCAGGCTTTGGGCCTGGGTCTGGCTTGACACAGCCTCTTGTGGCACGCTGGAGACTCTAGGCCTGGAGTGGGGCTGGCGGCTAGGGAAGGGGTGGGAAGCCTGGACCCAGCCCAGGAAGGCAGAGACAGGTCCTCAACCCCCTCTAGCTTTTCTGGAATTGTGGGTGTTAGAGGTCTCCTTAAGTAAGGTAGGGGTGTGTGTGTGTGTGTGTGTGTGTGTGTGTGTGTGTGTGTGTGTGTGTGTGTGTTGGAGCAGCGAAGGGGAGATTATAAGAGCAGGGAAGGAAAAATGGGCCCCACCCATCACGAGGCTAGAAAAAAACTGATGGAAAGTTCTCTAGATCCGCCAGCTTGTAAAAAGTTCCTTTTCTTTCCAAATTACGAACATTTTTTAACAAGGGAGGAGGGGACCCAGAGCAGAGATCTCTAGGACTTCATTAGGACAGTAAGCATCTGCAACCACGTGCCACGGTGACTGAGGACTAGATCTGTCTATGCTCCAGTGTGTTCTACTTCCCAAGTCAGGCTGTCCCCACCCCCACCCCAGTGCCTACCCAACGAGGCTGGCCCTGCTGTGAAGAGCAGGGTAGGTGCCAGTGGGGAGCCCATGTGTAGAAACAGATCTGAGGTGGGGCAGGCTAAGGATGCGGCCCTAACCCTGAGGGAAAGAACTCCCCGGGGTGCCAGCCTCAGCAACAGAAACAGGCCTCAGAACTGCAGGGAAACACACCACCCAAGGCTCTGGAGGCCCTGCCCAGCTTCTCGGTCCAACCAAAGGGCAGCCAGAGTGAGGCGCTCCCCAAACTGCACATGCTGACGCTGCCTGGCCAGCGGGGGCCTTGCTGTCCCTAGCTGTACAGATGGGAGTGCTTAGTTTCTACCGAGCATCCGTCCCAGCTCTGTGGGACTTACTGAACCCTTTGGCTGGTTCCTTCCTAGGGGGTCTCCCTTCCCAGGGCGGGTGGGTCCACCCATGGCGAAGATGGTAGCTGTGGGAGGAGAAGGGAGACTAAGAGAAACCACCAAGAGTCAAGAGGGGGGCTCAGGCTGGGTGGGGGAGGAGCCGACCACTGAGCCAGGATCCTTGCTCAGGAAACACGCAAAGAATGCGGTTGGCAGCCGGCCAGTGGGCCAGGACCACAAAGAGGCTTTTGTTTAGGAGGTGTCCAGGGAGTGGATGGACAGCGCAGCAGAGTGGGGGGCAGCACCCTTCTGGGGGGGCACAGAGGGATCCATCCCTACACTGTGCCCACACTTCCTCTTCTGGTTCCCAGACACACACACATCGGGCCCAGCGGTGGCAGGTTCTTGTCGAGTTTAGGGCGCCCTTGGGGCCAGGCTCCCCATTTCCCCGGGGCTGGTAGCTGTCTGACCTCCAAGGTGGACTGTCATGCTGCTCCCTGTAGGGGGAGGGCAGGAGGGGGGACAGTTTCCCTCCTCCCCTGCTCTGCAGTTGCAGGGTTTCTCTGGCCCCTTCTTGGCATCCTGAAAAGTTTGGGAAATTTAAAAATGTTTGGAGAGTTTATCTATTGCTTTCTAGCCTGCCAGGGAGCCAAAGCCAGGAAGAAGGAAGAGGGAAGTGGGGTGGGGTGGAGGCAGGGGGGTGGGGACAGAAAACAAGATGAGAAGAGAGACAGACCTGGGAAAGGAGTGGGGACACCCCACGGTGCCCCAGAGCTAGCCTGGCTCTCATCTGAGTGTCTTGGGAGAACCAGAACGACCCCAACACAAGCTCACCCAGTATACTGGGCCACCCAGCTCCCACGTCAGCCTGCTCCATACCCGCCCCGCCACACAACGGCACCTGTGCTCTTTGCCCTGGAAGGAAAGGCCATCTTAAGGATTAGAGGCTAAGGTCAGGACGAGGCAGGGTAACACAGTGGCTCTCCACTCCCTGTGAGGGAAGGCGATGCCCTCGCTGCAGGAGAGGCACAGGGGATGGATGGTCCGCATCGTCTTCCTCTGGTGAGTGTGGACAGAAGGCTGCCAGCTTAGCCTCAGAGCAGGAGCAGCCTAGGCTGGCCCGAAGGACCCCACACAACTACTGGGGTGGGGTGGGGTCTGTGTTTCAGCCCTTGCCAGGATTCGGGTAGAAGCTCCCAACCACAATTTAAGTAGAAGGGAGGAGTGTGGAGAGGGAAAATCCATGCCAATCGGCAGTGCAAGGGTAACCAGCACTCAACTTTGTACCAACCTGGACACCACCTGGATGCCAACAGGCACTCTGTCTCAAACCCTGCCAGCAGAGTGGAGACCGAAGGACAGAGAGACAGAAAGGCAGTGGTGGCCTGCTGATGGAGAGCCAGAGATGAGGTCTGGGGAGGGGACTGTCCTGGAGAGGAAGGAGCTGGGAGGGTAGACACCGGGATGCTGCGTGGGGAGGGCGCGAAGCCTGTCCCTCTGTGTCCAGCGGCTCCCAGAGCCGCCCCGCCCCCTCCAGGCACCTGCTAAGGCTGCAGCAACCGGGTTGTGTTTCTTTAACCCCTGGGGCCTGTTGACACAGATTAGTATCGCTGGTCAGGGGTCAATAGGGAAGGCTCTTGAGGTCAAGACCTGAACAACTGGAGTTGTAATGAGCCACGTGGGGAAGAGGCCCAGGCAGAACTGAGCAAGGAGGGCAGAGGGGGGGAGGAGGGGGAGGAGGAGAGGAGGGGGAGGAGGAGGAGGAGGGGGAGGAGGAAGAGGAGGGGAGGAGGAGGGGGAGGAGGAAGAGGAGGGGGAGGAGGAGGAGGAGGAAGAGGAGGGGGAGGAGGAAGAGGAGGGGGGGGAGGAGGAGGAGGGGGAGGAGGAGAGAGGAGGGGGAGGAGGAGGAGGGAGAGGAGGAAGAGGAGGGGGAGGAGGAGGAGAGGGAAGGAGGAGGAGGAGAGGAGGGGGAGGAGGAGGAGGGGAGGAGAGAGGGAGGGGGAGGAGGAGGAGGGGGAGGGGAGGAGGGGAGGAGGGGGGAGGAGGAGGAGGGGGAGGAGGGGGAGGAGGGGAGGAGGGGAGGAGGAGGAGGAGGAGGGAGGAGGAGGAGGAGGGGGAGGAGGGGGAGGGAGGAGGGGAGGAGGAGGGGAGGAGGGGGAGGAGGAGGGGGAGGAGGGGGAGGGCCTCTCAGCAACCCCCCACGCTGCTGTGTCTCTGCTCCCTCAACCTACTGGCCTTGGGGTTTGGGGAAAAGAAGTGTGCGTGTGTGCGTTATGTGTCTGTGTGTGTCTCTGTGTTGGTGTCTCCGTGTGTGTCTGTGTCTGCGTCTTGTGTGGTGTCTCCATGTGTGTTGTGTGTGTCTCTGTGTTGGTGTCTCCGTGTGTGTCTGCGTCTGCGTCTCTGTGCTGGTGTCTCCATGTGTGTCTGTGTGTGTCTCTGTGTTGGTGTCTCCGTGTGTGTCTGTGTCTGCGTCTCTGTGCTGGTGTCTCGATGTGTGTGTGTGTCTGTGTGTCTGTGTTGGTGTCTCCATGTGTGTCTGTGTTTGTGTCTCTGTGTTGGTGTCTCCGTGTGTGTCTGTGTGTGTCTCTGTGCTGGTGTCTCCATGTGTGTCTGTGTGTGTCTCTGTGTTGGTGTCTCCATGTGTGTGTGTGTCTGTGTCTCTGTGTTGGTGTCTCCGTGTGTATCTGTGTGTGACTGGCTGACCTGAGCTAGACTCCCAGTTAGGCAGAGCCAGGGAAGGTCCCTGGGAAAAGGAGGAAAGACTCCCACCCTGATTAGACAGTACTCCCTCTTGTGTGCCCGTCTCTTGAGCCCCGGACACACTGCTGTCCCTCCCTGGGTCTGCAGTGGGTGGCACTGTGCCCACCTCAGCACTCACCCACCTCAGGCCATCTGGCAGAGGCTGAGCTAAGTGATTCATTCGTGACCAGCTGCCTCTAAAGGGAGCTAGTGCAGGGCAGGACAGTGTCCCCAACCCCATGGGATAGCTTCAGCCACCACAGGCTCCAGGACCACAACACAACACTCCAACAGCGGGGTAGCCACTTCTGTGCCCTCAAGGTGTGGGAAGAAGGGAACCCCCACCTCTCCCCAGTCATCACCAGGGAGCCCCAAGGCAGGCGCTGGCTCCAGGGCTTGCTTGCTCTCTGCCCAGGGCCACCTCCCAGCCCCATCCGTCCTCAGGCTGTCAGCCCCTCCCTTACGGGAGGAGGGAGCAGAGAGAACTAGAGCCTCTAAGGACAGATCGCCTATTTGGAACTCAGCATCACTCTGGAGCTCCGAAGGGTCTGTCACAGTCATCACCTTTAACTGCTCCATGGGCCACAGAGGAGCTGACACCCGGCGGTCCAGGTGTATCCCAAGGCACACCGAAATCCTGTATTCATTTGCAAGCCCGTGGGGCACAGCCGTGGGTTACAGCTGCCCAGTGGCACACACACTCAGAAAATCATGTGTACCATCCTACAAATTCATGTGTGCTTGTAGACTGGCCTAGACAAAGGCCCCTGGAAGCTGGGTACACCATGGAGATGGAGGATGGGAAGTGTGGTGGGGTGACGGCTGGGCTAGGGCATGAGAGGTAGAGATACTCAAACACAAGAGAAAAAGGAAGGCCAGGCAGAGGGAAATGTGAGTCAAGTCCAGAGGCGGCCGGCCGGCCGGCACTCAGAGCCTGTGGCTTGCAGAGGGCTGCTAATGCTATCACATATGTCACGGGCAGGGGCGGGGGCAGCAGGGACCCAACCATGAACAACCCCTGCCTAAGCAGGTAGCAACCATTCTGGTCCAAAAACATAGATAGGGAAGAATGTGGGACCAGCTGCCAGTGAGCTGCAGTCGTACATCTCCAGGAGGTGGTCGTACCCTTCCCAGGTATCTAGAGAATGGAAATTTATGTCCACGTGGACGTGTGCACATAATGCTACTACAGAACTGTCTACAACCACCAAAAAGGGGGAAAATGCCAAGCACGGCAGCACACACCTTAGATTCCAGCACTCACAGGATGGATCCCTGTGAAATCCAGGCTACACAGCAAGTTCCAGGCTAGCCAGGGTGACACAGTGAGAACCTGTCTCAAAAAAACGGGGGCAGGGAAGACCCCAAGTGTCTATCAACAGATGAATGGTTCACCAAAACATGGTATTTACATAACACGAAATATCATTCACCCTTCAGAAGAATAAATTATTAATACAGGCCACATCATGCAACATGGACGAAACTTGAAAATAATTACACTCCACTCACCAAGACTACATTTTGTGTGTTTCCATTTATATGACATGTCCAGAATGGGCAGATCCATAGAGAAGAGAACAGATTACCAGGGGCTGGGAGGGAGGGAGAAAGAGACTAACTGCTCACAGATGTGGGGTTTCCTCTTGGAAGATGGAATTGTTCTGGAATTAGATAGTGGCAATGACTGAGCAGCATTGGGAATCTACTGATTGTCATAGAATTTTAACATTAAAATATAGTTGCAGGCCAAAGAGACGACTCAGTGAGCCAGGTGCTTGCTGCTTACACTTAAAGAGGTGAGGTGACTCCCTGGAACCCACATAAAGATGAAAGGACAGGACCAACTCCACAAAGTTGTCCTCAGACCTAAAGACACACACACACACACACACACACACACACACACACACGCACACCATGCACTCTCACAGACAATAATAATAATAAAAGGTTTTTAAGATAAACTACAATTGCTTCTCAGCTTACAATGGGTTGGTCTGCTGAAAAACACATCATAAATTGAAAATATTATTGGTTGAGAATGTATTCAATGTACCAAACATCAGTACTTAGCCTAACCTGCTTTAAATGTACACGTGCCAGGAATGGGGATGAGCTTGGGAAGTGAGGCAAGAGGATCAGGAGTTCAAGGTCAGCCTAGGCTCTGTGAAATCCTATCTAATTAAATAAAAAAAAAAAAGTGCTCAGGGTGATCACACTCTACCTGCAGCAGGGTAAATCTCTGACAGAGCCGATTTTATAACAAAGCACTGGCTACTTTGTGTAAATTCTTGAATAAGGCACTGAAATAAAAAACAGAGTAACTGCATGACGGCATAAGGCAGCTGAACAGGTACGGTGCCGCCAAGCTTGGCGACCTAAGTTTGATCCCTGGGATCCATCCACACAGCGGAGAGAGAACCGGCTCTCGAAGGCAAACCTCCCGGTGAGTGCCACGGTGCGTGTGCGCTCCTCTCCCCCAAATAAATAAATGTATCAATAATAAAGAACGGCTACATGAGTATGCTTTCCAACCATCACAAAGTCAAAAATGCCTAAGTCAAGCAAATCACTGTAAGCCTGAGATCGCCAGTAGTGGATTCTGTAACGTGAGTTACAGTACAACCTGGAAGTGAGAGGTAAAACCAGAAGACAATAGTGGGGGTCGGGAGGGAGAGAGCCTCACATGCCAGGATAGGTGGTGGTGCCCTCACAAGACATGGGACCAGAGAGAAAGGAAAGCCAGGTGGCCAGAGAGATCACTGGTGGGGGTGGACATATCGATGTCTGTCTGTAAGCGGAAAGTAGAGTGAGGAGTAATCAGATATTGGGAATGCTCAGTGGTCAGGGGCTGGCTGCGTGGGGACAGTCTCTGAGGCTGTTGCTGGCCAGCAGGTCATCTTGTATACAGGCCTCAGACACTCAGCTTCCAGGCAAAACAGTTTGCCACAGGCTTAACTGGGACTGGGCTCAGTCTTCACCCAGCCTGGGGAACCATCCTGCCACAGGCGCTGACACCAGACATACAAAGGTCTCTTCCCATGGGCTCCTCCCAGCTTCCACGCTCCCCGTCCTGTGCAGTGAGTGACCCTGCACAGCGCGCTGGGCCCTGTGTCTCAGCACATGGCACCACTCAATGGTCCCTGGCACCAGAGAGGAATTTATTTCCTGGACAAAGCAGCCAAAACCGTTCTGCACCTTTGTTCGTGAGCGCAGTGTAGTCGGAGCCGACATTTTCTAATGGGGCCGGAGAGGAGCGATTCAAAATGGATTCGGGGAGGCTGTCTGCTGTGGAACAGCTCCCAGGCACAGCATTCCGCGGTCTGGAAGGCTAATGGTGGGGAAAACGGATGTGGCCGAGCTTATAAAATCAAATCGGCTGGGAGTTCCATAGAGAACGCTGAAAGCCAACCCCAGGAAAGGTAAGCTGCCTGAAGCTCAGAAGGGGCCCATAGAAGGCAACAGACATCCTACTTTTAAAACAAGGGCAGGACAGAGCCGTGCAGAGGCCAGCCCCAGGGAGAAATGGCTCCCACAGTCTTAGGCCCAGTCACTCGGGGCTGGGCAAGAGGAGCTGTTTTCAACACTGACCTTCAAGACTTAGAGGGTCGGGAATGAGAGTCAGGATGTTGAAGCAGGTGCCAGCTGTTCTTACAGACCCACTGTCCCGTCTCAGCGCTCGAGAACAGCCTGCCAAACCCTTTTCCTGACCAGGGGCTGCAACTCACATCCAGGTTGCATCCCAGATTACACTCCTGCCCCCAGAACACACACCCTCTGCTTTCCTCCCGTCCCTATCACACCCTGTCTCTCTGCTCCTGACACGTGTGTGGAGCCGTGCACAGATCCTGTGCGCACAGGGCCCGGTTGGAACCACCACCTCACAGCCTATTTACAGACATTTCACCAAACAAAATATTAACTCCCCGAGTTTGACAGGGGGCCCCTCCTCTCTTGTCAGCAGCGATCCCTCCTAAAGGGGGTTCCCAGTGATGAGCAGCAAAAACCCCAGAAAGGGGAAGGGGAAGAAAAGGAGCACGTGTGTGGTAAGAAAGGTAAAATTATAAGGTTGGAGCTGTCAAGGGGAAAACGAGGTGGGGAATGCAAGGCAACTCCACTATTAGGGACTGGCTGTGGAACACAGCACTCACAACAGCCGAAAACCCGGCGCTTTGTCTGCAGAAAGCAGGAGAAGACATCACGGCCCAAAGGCAGGACGGGCACGGGAGCCCCCACATGTGGCAAGCAGGCAATGCACACACCCAGGGCCAGATGCTGACCCCTACTTCACCGCAGGCTGCCTCCCCGCCCTGACACACACATGCCGGACCACCATCCTAACCCACATCCTGGGTCCTCTCCCAGCGGCCATGGTGGAAACAAACGGTGGCGGGAGGAATAATGCCCATTGGAGCGGCTGTGTAATCAAGACAGGGGAGCCTCAGGGCCACTCGGGAGGCAGCATGCTGGCAGTGGCCAGCCTCCACTGCACCCACTGCCTCCACCGCACCCACTGCACCGGGCTCCACTGAGGCCCATCCAGTTACAGGAGACACAGAAGGGAGAGGCCAAGTGTGGTCAGGGTCCGCTCAGGATGGGCAGCGGAAGGTGTCAGCCCTAAACCCCCAATCCAAGGCCTCGGTGAGCAGGAAGGACACACTGGCCAGGTGTGTTGGTCCCAGCCCGCAGCCCCAGCACTTAGGGGAGTGAAGGCAGGTTGAGGAAGGGCTGCCAGCTCTAGCCTGGCCTATGCTACACAGCATGGCCCTGTCACAAAAACAGACATGACCAAACCAGACGTCGAGATAGACAGACTCCCAACCTCAGGCCCAGCCTTTGCCACCGCAGGAGGAAAAGAGTCTGCACAAGAAGAGTCGGTCCTTGGCCTGGGGTCCCATGACACAGTCATGGCCCTGACACAAGGGAGTGGTCACCTTGGAGTGGCCACCACTGCCTTCCCAACTCCCTGGCCCCGCACTGGGAAGTAGCAGGAGCACCCCAGCCTCCACTAGGGAAGCCCCCCGGGCTCCTCAGCTTGACCTGCTCTCACTCTTTTCTGCTCTGCTCAGGATTCCTCAACTTTGACACTTCAGACACCAGGGCCATCTGCTGTGGAGGTTGTCCTGAAGAGTGCGCCCTCCATCTGTTGGGCACCAGCAGCATCCCCCACAGAACAGTGTTTCTAGACACAGCCACGTGCCCCTGGGGGCAGAAAAGCTGCCACCCAAAAGGCCTACACTACAGAGGTGGCTCCTACAGCCTTCCCCTCAGAAGCGCCTCGGTCACACGGCTCTGAGACCCAGGCTGAGCACAGAACAGCCCCTTCGGCCTGCTCATTCAAATAAGCAGTAGTGGTTGCGAAGGAGCCCCATCAGGGTCCCCCACCCACACCTCAGACACGAGGAATACCTCAGAGTGGTGGTGTCTATACCTGAGGGGCCCCTCCAGTAACAGGCAGCCTACAGCATGGAGCCTCTGCTGCTCAGAGGTGTCTGCCATCTGAGAGCCTCGCCTGCTGCCTACGCCCTCAGTCATGAGGTGGGCATGAGGTGCACAGGCCCCACGGCTCCCGGTCGAGGCCTGACTAGTGTGTGTGTGTGTGTGTGTGTGTGTGTATGTGTGTGTATGTGTGTGTGTATGTGTGTGTGTATGTGTGTATGTGTGTGTGTGTATGTGTGTGTGTATGTGTATGTGTGTGTGTGTGTATGTGTGTATGTGTGTATGTGTGTGTGTCCGTGTCCGTGTGTGTGTGTGTGTGTGTATGTGTGTGTGTATGTGTGTGTATGTGTGTGTATGTGTGTATGTGTGTGTACGTGTGTGTATGTGTGTGTGTACGTGTGTGTGTGTGTGTGTATGTGTGTATGTGTGTATGTGTGTGTGTATGTGTGTATGTGTGTGTGTACGTGTGTGTGTATGTGTGTGTGTGTACGTGTGTGTGTGTGTGTGTGTGTGTGGCCTGAGACCTCAGCCCAAGAGAAGGGCTGCTGTCCCTGTAACTCCAAACACAATCCCTTCACAGCGGCTTCCTGTGGGGCTGGCTCTGCCACCCCCACCCTGCTCCACTCACTCAGCCCTGCCCCTGACTTGGAGATATAGCGCCCTGTAATTACAGCAATTGTAATCTCTTTTACTAACAGGTAGATTAATAGCGAGGCAGGTTCACAAAGAGCCCCAAAAGGGAACTGCTCAGCTGCTGAGCGGGTGGGAAGAGCCTGGCACTTCTCAGCAAACACACATCCCGACTCTGAAGCTGAGGCCATAGGGTATCAGACAGGCAGCTGAAGGGGGTGGGGGGGCACACACCAGCTGTGTCTGTGATCACTGGGAACGACAAAAATCACTACACTCTCTTTGGGTTTCCAAGACACCACAGATTCACAACCATTTAAACTCCCTAACCTGAGAAATGTGTCAGAGTGTGAATTCACTGACATTCACACACACGCACATACACACACACACACACACACACACACACACGGACACGGACACGGACACACACACGCATGCACACTCACACACACACACACGCACGCATGCACACTCACACCATTCTCTGATCCGCACTGACACAGACACCTACCTCCTGACACACATGTAAGCAGACACCCACAAGTTAGTGCTGAACACCGGTAGAAAGCTTCAGAAACACA